>NW_024081506.1:101391-264632 GCF_003009895.1 Hyaena hyaena
AAATAGCCGTGTGTATGCAGTGCTGGTTGAAGAGCATAGAGAAAGAGAGAGAAGGCAGGGCGAGACGAGGCAGAATTGGAAATAGAATGAACAGGCAGAAGGGATAAGAAGCTTTTTTCAAAGAGGAAAAGGGTAAAATATGTTTGGATAGGTGAGAGAAGGATGCTGGAATTATCTAGAGAAACTATATAGTCTAATTACTCCTGAGAGAAAGAGCTGAAAATGTCGGTAGGTGTAGAATTTACATTTACAGAATGGACTCGTTGTGATTGTTTAAGCAAGCCGGCGACCAGAGTTAATCAGGTCAGTGTTCTGGGGAAAAAATAGAGAAAAGAGAAAGCAGAAGAAAAAAAAAAGAGAAAAATAAGGGAAAAAAAGGAAAGAAAAGAAAGAAAGTAAAAGGAAAAAAAAAAAAAGGGAGGCGGGCACCTCTCTGGCAGGGATGGGCGTGGCGGCATCCAATGCCTCAGGCGGGAGCTCTGCCTTGGTGGTTGTGGGGAGGAGAGTGACGGTGCTCCAGTCCCTTCTTGAACCAAGCGCTGCACCTCGCTTTTTTGGGCGTGTAAACTCCCCGTACCGGGGGCGCAGCCGAAGTTGGTTGCACTCTTCAACCCAGGCCAGTCCCAGTCTCCAAATCCCAGTCCTCGCGCCCCGCTGAAATTGCCTTAGACACAGCTTCCCAGGCAACACCCTCGGGCAATTCCAGGCCCCCTGCGGAGCTCTGGGGGTGGAGTCAGAATCACTGCTTCCTTCTCTGGGTCAGGCTGGTGCGCAGGGGCGGGGGCTTGCCTGCAGGGTGTTCTGAGCCAGAGCCCGGTTAGAAGGCTCTCTCAGTGGATTCTGCGTCCTTTTTCTCCCAATCTCTCAGGTTTTGTAAGGTTTCCAATGGCTTCAGATCTTTTCTGTGTGATGTATGGGCGCGAGTGCAAGTACGGAGCTCCTTACTTCTCCGCCATCTTGCCCTCTCCCTCTATAATAAAAAATTCTATATGCCTGTATGACATAGAGACAAGTATGAGACTTTTTTTCACAGATGTATTGGCACCATACATCATTTACCATCCAAGGCCAGAATGCTTTGGAGAGCATAGAATTTGGTTATTAAAGCTGAAGTGAAAGTCAAGAGGCTTTACCCTACACTGAAAGTCCTTATTTCTTGGCGTGCCTGGGCACCACAGTTGCTTAAGTTCCTGACTGTGCCTCAGGTCATGATCTCATGGTTTGTGGGTTCGAGTCCCGCATCAAGCTCTGCAACGACGCACTTACATAAGAAAAGTAAGTCCCTATTTCTCTAGCCCTCTTTTTTGATGTTCTCATTACCAGAATTGGTGGAACTGTGCAGACACCCACTGCAGCCTAATCAGGGTATATCATCAGAATCTTCAGGAATAAGTTATAGATGCCTGATTATTTTTAACAGATCTCTGTACATTTCAGTCAATAATAACATAAACTGATTCAATTAAATAGACAAATAAAGAGAAGGAGAAAAGAAGAATGGGAAGGAAGGAAAGGGAGGAAAAATTCAGAAGGCTCATTGTAAATTTTGTATGAATTCATGTGCAGATATGTCTTATATTAAACATTGTAAAATTAGGTGCTGACAAATATGTATTACCAAATTACAGTGGGTTATCATAATAGAAATTTATTTTTTGTCCCTACGACAGCCCCATGTGGGGTTTCTCAGGTAAGCAGACAGCTTCTTCTATATTCTGAATCAAGAACACTGTACTTTTCCAATCTGAAACTTCACCACCTCCCATTGGTTGGTCTTTATCTATATCCATCTGGCAAAGAGGAAAAAGTGCATCAAAAAACCTGTCCCATAAATTACAAACAAATAGCACAATATAATAAATGTCATTTGGCAAAAGACAGGCAATTACCTGCACACCTAGGTTAAGGGGAACAGGGAAATGGAGTTCCTAACTGGTCAGCCACTTCTCAAGGATAAGGTTACATCACAGAGGTTGATCATAGAATTGATCATCTCCACTTTGTGTTCCTTTCCTTTGAGATTCTCAACAGGAGACTGTAAGTCTAGGCAGATATCCAAAGTATTGTCATAAAACTAGTAATTCATAAACTTTTACCAACTCAAGAATCACATAAAATTATTTTGTGATTGTATTCCTCCTTTCTGCGGTTAAAGGGTGGAAATGTGGGAGCCAGAGCCAGGGAGTGCTTTCAGTGTTTGGGAGTTTATCATGTTTTAACATCTAATGCAGGCTTTAATGAAAACCTATTTCTTTGGCCTTAAATAAGTATATATTAGAAATTACTAATACATTTACTTAAATAATCTACAAGCAGAATAATGAATATGAACAAAATAATTAGACAGATTGCTTTTAAATCCTAAACTTGATTAATCACCAGTATGAAATATTGATGAAATTAAGCCATCAATTACTAATGAATGTTGGTGAATTCTTTCTAAGAAAATGTGATTAAAAAAATTAAGAATAGTGACATCCTTGAACTTGCATTATACTAGGCTTTTTGGCATTGATCTTTTACTACTGACTAATTTTTCATGGTGGTTTATTTCTTCCATATTTTTCTACTGAAAAAATTTTCCTTCAGATTTTTTTTCCAAAAGAAAAGAACAGGAGAAGCAATAAATAGGAAGCAAAACTGATTAGAAGAGGTTTAAAGGTGAAAAGGTAGGAAAACTTCTTAGTTTTCTTCCAAAAGAAAAGAACAGAGGAAGCAATAAATAGGAAGCAAAACTGATTAGAAGAGGTTTAAAGGTGAAAAGATAGGAAACCTTCTTAGTGTCCATCAAAGAAGGGGAGGTTTGAATAAATGATAGCACACAATGCAGAGCACTGATATGTATCTGCAAACAGGAATGACCAAGGACACTGACTATAACTCTGACAAGTGCTCTAAAACCTATAGTTAGATGAAAATGCAAGGAGCAGAACACTGTCTCCAGAGTATAATTTTGCATACAAATGATGGAGGAGGGCAAGAATATAGATTAATACATGCTTCTGTTTGCCTAAAGAAACTCTGAGAGAATATATAACACATGAATAAAAAGGGGCTATCTGTGGTAATAGTTTTTAGAAACAAAGCAAATCAGGAAACAAGAGAAAGAGCACAATTGTTCACTGCAAGTTTTTTTTTAAGGTATTATGTATCAAAAAATAAAATAATTAAGGGCATACAATGTGAATGCAGGGAAAAAACTGTGCTGGAGGAAAGAGACTAATGACAAATCGAAAGCAGTAAATCGGCCTGATTTTCTTCTTTCCCTATTGCTTTTTTCCCTGTGAGGTCTCATTTGGTGTCATTGCTCAAGTTATGAACATCTCTCTCCTCTGTGGCTATAGAGCCTGGGTTTCTTGTCTAATTCCATCCAACATCCTCCTAGCTTGATGACTTGTTAACATGTTTAAACCACTTGTTCATCTTTATTTCTACCTAGTCCCTCTCCTCATTAGTCTGTTTTCTTTTCTTTTCTCTCTCTCTCTCTTTCTTTTTAAGTTTAGTTATTCTGAGAGAGACAGAGACAGTGTGAGTGGGGAAGGAGAAGAAAGAGAGGGAGAGAGAAAGAATCCCAAGCAGGCTCTGCATTGCTAGAGCAGAGCCCAGTACGGGGCTAGAACCCATGAACCTGAAAGATCATGACCTGAGCCTAAAACAAGAATCAGACGCTGAACCAACTGAGCCACTCAGAACCCCCTCATTAGTCTATTTCTGTTCAGTGTCCTCTTACCCCTTGTGGTCACACAAGCTGGAAATCCTTAAAGTTGTATTTAACTATTTCCTTTTCCACACTGCTAATAAACATGGATAATCACTGTCATAACTTGCTTTTTATATATCCTTTCATTTTATTCTTTCTACTGCTTTACCAAGTTTAGAACCTTCTTGTCATCTGGATGGTTCTTGGAGTTAATTTCTATAATTTAGACTTGCTTGTCTAAATTTAATCTTCCATATTTTAAGCAGATTATTTAAAATATTATTATTTTTTATTATGATTCCTCTTATCCCCCCAAATCCAGTGGCTACTGTATTTAAGAATATATTATTCCTTTTAGGAATAAACATTTTATTAGATATTTTATTATTAAGACTTGAAATTTTGGTTATGTTTTCATACAAACAAATCTGTGTGTTCAAAGATACATGGGTTGTATTTATTTATACCATAAAATGCAAGCTAATAAATAAGGATGAATAGAAACATTTTATAAAATTACATGTAATATGTATAATTATAAAAGTAACAAATTTTCAAATCATGTATTTTATTTCTAAATGAAAATCACTTTGAAACTTAAGTGAATAAAATGAACTCTATGCCTCAATCTAAAAGTATTAAATGCCTGTTATCCAAAGTACAATAATAGGTGTTATGGGAATAAAAAATTATTTGACACAGTTTATCTTTAAATGGCTAATGAGAAGGAAAGATCTTTTCCTAGATCTTTACTTAAAACAGATTAAGATAATATGATAAAGGTTAGTTGTGTGGTATATGGTAGACGTGCAAAAATTTTGAATATAATATGCTCAATGTTTCAAGCCAAGATAGCTAGAAGGACTGTAGTATCATATCATTAATAGAGAATGGTTTCAATATTTGAGGGCAGGGAAAGTCTGTGAGAATACGTGAAAATTCAAATAAGAGTGTTTGTTCTTTTCTAAAATATAAACTTCAATTTTGCTTGATTTTTTTCATTTTCAGTAACCCTTTAGTTTTAAATTCATGAACTTCAAATATATTCCTTAACTCATTAAACAAGGAAATGTGAAGTAAAAGTTATAATTCTCTATGAAAATAATACAACATCTGAGTTTGCCAACATGTTGGTAGCTTATGTCAAAGAAAAATTGCATCAGAAAAATTGAAGGAGACAGGGAGAGTTTAATTGAGTCTATAGTAATAGGGAGAGATAGATCTCAACATTATCAAAACAAAAGGAAGGAGAGTTTTTAAGCACTGGGGTGAATGAGTGGAAAAGTACTAGATGTTAGGAGGGAAGTTGGTCGGTGTGATTAGACCCCTAGTGCTTGCTACTTGGCATGTATGAAAGTTAGGATCCTACTCTCCCATAGACACTCGGAGATAGGAGATCAGTCTTTATTGATGATTATATTCACATTTCAAACAAATGGTTCCTGGGTCCTTGAAAGGCATTCCAGGGTTTCAAACCTGACAAGGGGCTGGGAGAATGTTTAAGTCTCAAAGGAGTTGAGAAAGCATTTCTAACCGAAAGATTTTTAAAACAAATGCTCTAAGAAAAGGAAGGTCATAGACTAGTAGTCAGGAAGAAACTTTTAGTCAAGCTGAGGGGAATGCTAAGGCCAGCATGGTCATTTACCAAGTTGACTGGTAAAATTTCATGTATAATTCAGAAGACAAAAAGGTTAGAATTGAGTGGATGATTAAAAAAAACTCAAAAGGGAACATATCTGCTATGATGAAGAATGGTCTGATATAGTTGCAAGAACAGAACTGTTTTCTATTGTGAATGGTAATTGGTGCTTTGGTAAAAGAATAATTGATCTCAAAGAATTCAGGGAAACATTCTTTGAAATTACATTAATGTATAATAGACATAAGTTCAGTTTCTACAAGAAACAAAGATTCTCTCATAGTTCAAATTTTGCAATTGTTTCACTTTGTTAAAAATTGGAAAAATAGTATCATGCCAAAAGTCAGTTAGAAATCTAAATAGTGGGTTGCATTATTAATATAAATATAATGGTGTTCTTGAGCGATTTGTAAGGTTGTATTTTTATATTATTTCCAATTATTCTGTAATCACATACCTTTTTCACTGTGCAAAAGATGTCAGAGACTGACAATGATAAATGATCTTGCATTCAGTTATACAGTTGATGATAATGTCCTATTCACAAATGAATAGCTTTATCTCTTAGTGATTTTTAAAAAGTTCTTTCTAAAACTGAGCTGCTACAATGGAAAGTTTCTATGCTGCTTACACAGTTACCAATGTGCAATGTTTCTCCTGAATCCAAAGGTTGGTAGAGGCCCATCATGTTCTATTTATACTAGGTACAAACTATAATCTTAAGGTAATGACTCAAGTTTTCAATTCAGAGTAGAAATTATCCTACTGTAAAGACCATTTTTTTAAATCTTAAGCATGCTTTTTAGTCATTGACAGATAGTTATGATATTAGTGTTAAAAAAAAAAGAACAATACCAAGTTTTCAAGCCTAGTAATGATTCTATTTCCTTTTTATTTCACCGCATCTAACCATGAATTTCTTTGATTGCAGAAATGTTTATAAATAAATTCAAGCAAAAATTGAAATCAGAATTGTATGAGCTTGTTGCAGTTATCTGACTACTTTCCAGTCTTAGCTATCAAGCTAAGAATTCTCAGAACAAAACAATAGAAGCCATCTTTCTTGATTTTCACCCTTCTAATACTGTTTGTATTTCTCTTACAACAAAACATTGTATTTTTTCAACTTTATATTTTTAACATAAATTTCTTTCTTTTGTTCCACCCTAAATTATAAGGAAGTAGGATTGTGCCATATTGCTTACTTGTATTGCTTTTTTACCTATTTTATTACTAAGATTTTGTTAGAAATTGAGGTAGAGGAGCTCTTTAAATACTGGCATTTCAATTGTGTTGAAACTAATAAGATTTTAGCAAAATTTTCCTTATATGCTCCAATTTACTATTTATAATATATATGACCTTGACTTATGAATAAACAAACTTAGTGTATGAATAGACAGAAATAAAGTAATACAATGTAAATAAAAACTATGATTTTAGTGTTTCCCACTTCTCTTAGTTACATAAATCTTGTTACAATTATATTTATATTTCAGAATTTAATTAACATAAAATTACTTAAAAAAGAATGTTGGAAAAGTTTTAAATTTCAGTGACTAAAGTATTACTGTAAAAAAAGCATAAATAAGAAAAACATCTTTTTGAGGACATGGCAAATAGATCATATAGTTCTTAATATTTAAATACACCTCGTCCCTTCTTCTTGTCTTGGTTGTAAGTCTTTCTAAATGTTTATTACAGTTAATAAAAATAAAGCAAATGAAATATTTTTTGAGATATTTAATTTACCAGAAAGCATTTAAAATATAATGGCTCAAACATTTAACTAAAAAATTCTATTAAAGGAATAGGTATTTGTTCACTCAAATCATAAAAAGAGTATTTCCTTATAAAAGTACACATTAAGTTATTAGTCTTCTATTAAAGTATCTGTATATGATCAGTTATGTTCATTTCTTAAATTGTGATAATATTGATTGCTATCTTCTACAGATACAGAAAAATTGAGAACTCTGAAAATCTATTCCAACAACTCTACAGAGACTAATTCTTCTACCAGACCTCCAATGTAAACCGTGCCTATTTTCATAATTATGTACTAATTTCCTTGATCCATCCATACAACTTTATGTACTTTTTATATTAAGTGCCTTATTTGCATTTGTATTTAATAGAATATATTAACTTGCTTATGCTTGGTTTTCAAAATGTTCATTTTGGTAATGCAAAAAAATATGTTTATGCTTCATGGTTCACCAAACTAGGGGTTCTCAAACTTCAGCATGCATCAGACTGTTCTGAAGGGTTTGCTAAAACACAGACTGATAGGCCCTCTGCTCAGAGTTTCTGGTTCAGTAAGTTCTGGAGTGGCTTTTTAAAATCTGCATTCTCAGGTGATCTGATGCTGCTGGTTTGGGAACCACACGTTGAGAATGAGGTCGTTATTGCATTATTATGAAAATGGGCTGTTTAAAACTTTTTGCTACTATATATTATACTGCAACACATATTTTTGTCAATTTAGTTCATTGCTTTGTCAACTCATTTCTAGATACTTGTTTTATTCTGAAATCGTTATTGCTTTCCTTTATAGAATATGAGAATGATGAAGATGACACTTTGAGTCATTACAATACATGTTTAAAAAGATGTAGATCTAAGTCCAGATTGATCTAATTTCTAACTTTTTAAACACTGATTGAATAAGTAATATTTAAGTTTCCACAAATTATTAGCGTTGTTATGTTTGTTGGGTTTATGTTTAATCTAGCTTCTCTCATGTGAGCCAGCACTTTCTACAGTTCTTACATAGTCTACCACAGCATTGTTCTATAGCATAAGAACTTTCCATATCAGACTTCCCAAAGATTATACCCCACAGGTGCACTAGGAAATTAATACCTGTCCTTAGGGTGATGGCCAGTGCCTAGGATGGCCAAAGGTCTGAAGCTTATCATCTCTGGCCACAGGCCAGAGGGTCCTGATAGGATGTCACTTTTGAATCAAGGTTAGATGGCACATTTTGTGGTAACTGCAGGTAGAAAGTAAGAGTGATATTTAGCACACAGTATCCTGCCAAAATGTGCCAAACACAGCCAAAGATCAGTTCTGTTCTGAAGATAACTACTTTAACAGCGTCAGCAGAAAGTACCATAGCACATAGTAGATAAAATGCCTATAGAGGTTCTTAGAGTTAATGTCTCTGGGTGTGGAAAACAAAGCACACAAACAAAAAATATGTAAAGAAGAGACATATGTTTATTACATATGTGAGAAGGAGTAGAGGAATTGGGCAGTGTACCTCACTGGGCACAGCTCTAGTCTACAGACCCTTCAATGTCTAACTTGTCATGTATGGTATACATTTCTCTCTTTGTGGTTGAGATACCCTTTCAGTGGCATCCAAGCTGGTCACAGTAGGATTGCTCTAACAACCTGCAAATTAGAGCTTCTTAATTTTTTGAAATATTAGGTAAGAAGAATTCAGGTGAAATAAAATTAATTTGCAATTTCAACATTATATTAATGAAATGAAAGAAAGAGACATTTTTAAGTACGAAAATCTAATTGGCTTTATTAAATGATTAATGAATCAGGCAGCATCTCATCTATCTAATAGAGGGGTGCTCCTGAAATGTGGCTTTTAATAATATAAATTTAACTGTTGTTAAATTTTGAATGGCTGTAAAAAATATTTATTTTTTTAGCAGCTACTCAAGTGAATGTTTGTAGTCAATTCTGATATCAAGAATTTGAAAAGATTGGAGCCTCTAGAGATGGCGGAGTAGGAACAAGATGTAAGCTCACCTTGTTCCACGGATACTCCTAGATAACAGGCACATCAGTGAAACTAACCCAGAACATGACCTGAAGATGGGAAGAAAAGACTTTTCATGGTTAATTTTAGAGAGGAGGCCACATAAAAAATGGTAGAAGTGGAGATGCAGTCGATAACCAAACTCCTGGTGAGATGAACCACAAACTGGAAAGTCACCACAAGCACAGAGAAGGGAGAGGAAGAGATCCCATCAGGCACCCCAGACACTGGGTTCTTCCATTGTGAAGATAGGTCCCCATGACATTTGGCTTTGAAAACCAGTGGGACTTATCTTCCTGAATTAATATGATCAGTGGGGGTTTAACTCCATGCACTTTAGAAATGAGTGAGCTCTGCTCTGGGAGAGCCAGAGGGTGATAGGAAACTGTACTCCTGCCCTTAGGGAGTTAGCATAACTAAAACCTCACTGATGTACAGCATAGAAGCAGTGATTTGAAAAGTCCCTCAGGTGTATGGAAAGATTTACTAATCTGAGAGCCTGTGCTGGAGAGACGGGGAGACTTAAGACTTCTCCAGGAACAAAAGAGCTGGAAGGAACCATTTCTCTAATTTGGGGGAAGAAAACATACCTCTAAGTACAGGAAGCAGAGAAACCCCCAGCAAAATCAACCCAAGGAGGTCCACATCATGGCATATAATAAATAAAATGGCAAAAAAAAAAAAAAAAAAAAAGTGAAAAAGAGAAATTTAAAATCAGCAGGAGAAAATAAAAAAAGTTTTACATACAAGGTAAGTCCTTTAAGACTATCAGTAGAATTTTTCAGCAGACTTTACAGGTCAGACAGAGTGGCAAAGCACTGAAAGGAAAAATCAAGAATACTCTCTATCAGTGAGCCTCATTCAGAATAGAAGTAGAGTTTCCCAGACAAATAAAAGTAAAAGGAGTTCATCATCAGTAAACAGGTCTTAAAAGAAAAGTTAAAGAGAATTCTTTATGAAGAAAAGGAGTGGAAAAATCAGGAGTAAGAAAAATTAGGAAAGGAAAAATTTAACAAGTAAATACAAACATAACAAAAGTAAATCACTTATAAAACAAGTATGGTGGTGAAAAAAAGCAGTACAGAGATTAAAGTACAAAAGCAGCAAAATAGAAAAAAAATCCATAATATCTTTAAAAAAGTCAAGGGTTTCACAAAATAAAAGGATGTGAAGTATGACACCATATACATAAAACATGGGAGAGGATAAAAAGTTAGTGCTCTCAGAATGGGTTCAAACTCAAGTGACCATCAACTTAATATAGACTGCTTATATGCAGAAAATATTACATATCAGTCTAATGGTAACCATGAATCAAAACTTTTAATACATATGCAAAAGATAAAGATAAAGGAATACAATCATATCACTAGAGAAAGCCATCAAACAATAAGGGAAAAGAGCAAGAAAAGAAAGGAACAGAGAAGAACTACAAAAGCAACTGTAAAAAAAAAAGTAACAAAATGGCAATTGGTACATACCTATCAATAATAACTATAAATGTAAACGGCGATTGAATGGATAAAAAAGCAGGACCCACCTATAGGTTGCCTACAAGAGACTCAGACCTAAAGGCACATGCAGATTCAAAGTAAAGGGATAGAAAAACATTTATCATGAAAATGGAAGTGAAGAGAAATTTGGGGTAGCAATATTTCCCCATATCAATATCAATTTTGATACCAATGTCAAACAAAATAGGCTTTCAAACAAAGACTGTAATGAGAGACAAAAAAGGATACAGCATAAATAAAGGGAATAATCCAACAAGAAAATCTAACAATTCTAAATATTTATGTACCAAACATGAAAGGACCCAAATACATAAAACAACTTATAAACAGACATAAAAGAAGAAATTGAAAGTAATACAATAATGGTAGGGGGCATGAATATCCCATTTACATTAATGGCTATATCAACCAGACAGAAAATCAACAAGGAACCAGTGGCATGGAATGACACACTGGACAAGATGGATCTAACAGATATATTCAGAACATTCCACCCCAAAACAGAGGAATACATATTCTTTTCAAGTGCACATAGATATTTTCCAGAACAGATCACATGTTATGCCACAATACAAGTCTCAACAAATTCAAAAAGATTTAAATCATGTCATGCAACTTTTATAAGCACAGTGGTATGAAACTAGAAATCAATTTTTAAAAATCTGGAAAGAACACAAATACACAAAGCTAAATAGCACGCTACTAAACACTTAATGAGTTAACTAAGAAATCAAAGAGGAAATAAAAAATACATGGAGAAAAATGAGAATGAAAATGCACTGGTCCAAAATCTTTGGGATGCAGCAAGAAACTCATCTACAAGGAAGATTATAGCCATACAGTTATACCTCAAAAAACACAAAATGTTTCAAACAACCTAACCTTACATCTAACGGAGATAAAAAAGAACAAAAAAACCCTGAAGCCAGTATAAGGAATGAAATAATATAGAATAGAGCAGAAATAATGAAAAGGGACCAAAAGACTAAAACAAAAACAAAGAATAGATCAATGAAACAAGAAGCTAGTTTTTGAAAAGATCAACAAAATTGATAAACTTTTACCCAGACTCTTCAAAGGAAGGAAGGAAGGAAGAAAGAAAGAAAGAAAGAAAGAAAGAAAGAAAGAAAGAAAGAAAGAAAGAAAGAAAGAAAGAAAGAAACAATGAAAATGAAAGAAGACTGAAATCAATAAATAAGAAATGAGAAAGAAGACATAACAACATACACCACTGAAATACAAAGGATAACTAAAGATTATGAAAAAATATATGCCAGCAAATTAGACAAACTAGAAAAAATGAATAAATTCCAGGAAACATAACCATCCAAAACTGAATCACGAAGAAATAGAAGCTCTGAACAGACTAATTAGTAGAAATGAAATTGATCAGTAATTAAAAAACTCCCAGTAAACAAACTCTAGGACCAGAAGACACCATAGGTGAAATCTAACAAAGATTTAAAGAAAATACCTATTATTTTCAAACTATTCCAAAAAATAGAAGAGGAAGAAAAGATTCTAAATTACTTCTATGAGGCCAGCATTACCCTCATACCAAAACCACATACAGATAATAAAAACCATAACAACAACAACAAAAAAAAAAACTACAGGCAAATATCTCTGATAGACAGATGCATAAGTCCTCAACAAAATATTAGCAAACTGAATCCAACAATATATTTAAAAAAATCATTCACCATGATCAATAGGTATTTATCCCATGGAGGCAAGAGTGGTTCAATATTTGCAAATCAATCAACATGATATATCACATTAACAAGAAAAAGAATAAATAACATGGTAATCTCAGTAGATGAAGAAAAAACATTTAATAAAGTACAACGTACATTCATGCTAAAAAATCTCAACAAAGTAGGTTTAGAGAAAACATATGTCAACACAATAAAGGCCAAATATGTAAAATCCACAGCTAATGAACAATACAAAAAGGTATACCTGGGTGGCTCAGTTGGTTCATGATCTCATGGTTCAGGAGTTCAACCCCCTGCATTGGGCTTTCTGCTATGAGTGCAGAGCCTGCTTTGGATCAACTGTCTCCCTTTCTTTCTATCCCTCTCCTGTGCTCGCTCTCTCTCTTTCTCAAAAATAAATAAAAATTAATAAAAATTAAAAAGAAACAATAATATAAAATAAAATAAAATCCACAGCTAACATAATACGCAATGATAAAAAACTGAGAGTTTTTTCTCTAAGATCAGAAGCAAGACAAGGATGTCCACTCCAACCATTTTTATTCAACATAGTACTGGAAATCCCAGCCATAGCAATCAGATATAACTTCTCAAGCAAAGGAAACAAAAGCAAACTATTAAACTATTGGGGCTACAATGAAATAAAAATCTTTTCTCAGTGAAGGAAACCATCAACAAAACCAAAATGCAATGTACTGAACGAAAGAAGCTTTTGAAAATGGTATATCCAATAAAGGGCTAATATTCAAACTATATAAATAACTTATACAACTCAACATCCAAAAAACATATAATCCAATTAAAAATGGACAGAGGACCTGAATAGACATTTTTTCCAAAGTAGACAGATGGCCAACAGACACAAGAAAAGATGCTCAAAATCACTAATCAAAAGGGAAATGCAATTCTAAACAATAATGAAATAACACTTCACACCTGTTGGGATGGGTAAAATAAACAACAACAACAGAAGAAGAAGAAGTAGCAATATTGGTGAAGATATGGAGAAAAAGAAACCCTCTGTTAGTGGGAATACTAACTGGCATATCCACTGTGGAAAATGGTAGGGAGGCTCTTCAAAAAATTAAAAATATAATTGCCATATGTTCCAGTAATTACACTTCTGAATATTTACACAAAGAAAATGAAAATACTAATTTGAAAAGATATATGCACCACTATGTTTATCGTAGCATTATTCTATAGCCAAGATACGGAAGCAACTCAAGTGCCCATCCATAGATGAACAGATAAAAAAGATCATAGAGATATATGTGATATATACGTGATATATATATGTGTGTATGTATATATATTCTATGGGGAATATTACTCAGCCATAAAAAGAATGAAATCTTGCCATTTGCAACAACATGGATGAATCTATTGGGCATAATGCTAAGTGAAATAAGTCAGAGAAAGACAAATTCCATATGATTTCACTCATATCTAGAATTTAAGAAACAAAACAAATGGATAAAGGAAAAAAGAGACAAATCAAGAAATGGACTCTTAACTGTAGAGAAAAAACTGAGCGAAGGTGGGTGGGGGATGGGTGAAATAGGTGAAGGGGATTAATAATATATTTATTGTGATTAGCACTGAGCAATGTGTAGAATTGGTGAATCATTATACTATACACCTGAAACTAATATAACACTGTATGCTAATTATACATGAATAAAAATATCATTTGAAATTACCATGTTCAAGAAGTATTGATCCAGAATTTTTTAGCCATTTCAGTACATTGCCTGGGATTAGGATCAATATTTATTCATTAAATATTGTATAATTATTTATAGTTTATCATTTGATATTTGAGCACATTATTATAATGCAATATTTGATGCTTTCCTTACATTTTGTTTTGTTTTCCTCTTTAAAACATTTCATATAAAATATTTATTCACTCAGACCCATACAAATATATCCCCGATTTATCCAATGTGCTGAACAGATACTTTCTATTATGCCAGGCATTTGAAAGGGAAACACAGTTCTAAAAGATAAATCATTTTTCATATCAATTCTTCACTTGTTGCTAAGTTTTTCCTAGTAGTCTACTATATATACTCCTTCTCCCAGAGACACTAGAGCTCAAATCTAGTAGCCATTGTCAATTTTCAGAAGTCAACAGCATGTCTCTCTTTTCCAGTGTAAACTGTAAATGAACACCTCCACAAACACTTGTGCCCCTCTGTTCAGCAACTCTTAATTTTTGCTATGACAGCATTACTATTGTGGTTTTTTGTCTTATATTTTATGAGATATCTTATTTCTCCTACGAACTCAATATAGTCACACTCCTTTTGAACACAGCCATGGTACATATAAATTTTGTTTTCTCATATGCTTTTCCTTTCATTAAACAGTGGGCCCAAATTTAAGGCAAACCTCCCCCTAGTTTGAGAATGTTGTTCTCTTATGGTCATGTTTTCTGAGAAGTAAGACCTAAGTCACATACCTAAAAGGAAGTGCAGTAAACAGAACCTTAGCAACTTACTGATCATATGACTCAGAACCAAACAGAGATAGGAAAGAAAAAAAAAATCATTGGAAGCAATGTTTTCTCAGTTTTGTGTAGTTGTATTATGTGCCCTATTAGGAGAAGATAAGCATATTTGAAGTGCTATAAAGGAAGACACTAGGTATAATAACCATAGGACAGCAAGAAACTGAGGAAAATGTTCTCATGATAGGGAAGATTTTAAGAACAAAAGCACACAATAAGATGGTTCCAGTGGCTTTTGAGGACAGAGAAGAAAAGGGGGAAGAAAATGTCTTTTCCCAGTGATTCCAAGTGGTCTTTGTGATTGAGATTTTGCCTGTTAATTCTTGGCTGAATGTTTTATAAATCTGAAATTTACTCTAAAGTGTCTGCATATGCATATCTAGGTTAATTGTCTATAACTTTGGAAGCGGGTATTTAGCATTTGAAGGTCTCTATTAACAAGTGTACACTGCATAACTGGCTATGACCAACCATTATCTAAATCTGCACCAGGAGGTTTTTTGGTTTTTTGTTTTGCTTTGTTTTTGTTTTATTTCAATGGTAGGAATGCTAGAAATAATTTCCCTGGAGAAATGGATAATGTTCAAAAAATGTGTTTTGCAAAAAAGATTATATAGGCATTACCATCTTTGCATGAATAAAGTATAAAACTTGACAAACTCAGCAGGCAAGTGCTTAATGAAGAATTCCATCATCTGACTCAATTAGAACACAGAAGTAAACACGTGACTCTAGATGTTTCTCAAAATGCCTTATAATGGAGGTGGTGGGGTGGGAGGTCATCTGCTAGCTTATACTGATAATTTATATGGCTTTTTTGGCCTTCTTGATATCAAGTATTTTTATATGTAGACAAACTTTTAGTATAACATAGCATGTGCTAGAGTGATACTATGGGCTGAGGGAAAACAATATTTATTCATATAATCTGAAAATCGTTTATTTTATTCTAGATCAGTTTGTAAAACTGATATTTACATCTGCTTTCTATTAATTGAAAATAAAATTAGTTCTCAGTAAGAGCTCAATACCAAACACATGTAATAGTCCTGGAAAGGTAGTTAGAGAGAGCCCTGAGTAGAAGGGCCCCTTTATCATAATGAATGCCTTAGCATTCTTGTTATCTGGCCAGTTGTTACAATCTTCAAGTAGAGAGTACAATTCTAGGAACAAGGTTCTTAGTTTAAAATTTTATATATATTTTTTCATTTGGGAATTAATTCATTAAATCATCTAATATTCTTGCCTGCTACTGTTTGCCAAGGACTGAAGACATAAAAGCAGAAAATAAGTCTTTTCTGAAAGAGCTCACAAGCTGTGGAAAGAAACAGACAAAGAATTATTATACAGTGTATAATGACATGAATACATAGGCTGAAAACCCTGAGATTCAGAAAGCACAATTCTTTCAAGAATTACAAGGTGTTTTGGTAGATCTGGAACATAAGCAGGGAGGGAAAGAAAAGAAATATGAGCTAAGGGTGGCTGATACCTAGAGGTCAGCTCTAGTTTGGATTTTTCCTCAGGGCACTAGTGTGAAATTGAAAAGTTTTTAAATGTGAAGTGGCATTCTCTCCATAGAGCCCCTCGGCCCAACAGCTACTTTTCATAGCTCAGTAGACAGTGAACGCCTGAGGCATATTCCAGAGTGAGACTATTGTGTCCTTTACAGAAGTCATTGTCACTGTCACCCTGGAGACTGTATCCTCTCTGAGTCTCAGGGAAGCCAGAAGCACTGTCTTTATTCTCAGTGAAAAGTCATCCATAACAAGGTATCCTTCCCCGAACCTCTAAGTAGATAGTTTTTTTTTTTATTGTTTGCTATCTTTTCCTTTGACAATAAGACCCAAAAAGCCTTTTTCTCAGTGGAATGAACCTCATCACATCCTAAACGTCTGGAAGGGCTATGGGCAGGTGAAAAATGCAAGGCCGTCTCCTGTTCAAATTTTCAACCTTATACATTTTCTGAAGAAAAATGGAAGTGCTGATGGAGAGGGTGATCCCAACCAGAACAGAGCTGATGCTCTATGACCCAGAAGCCAAGGTTAGAAAGAAAATCTGGATCCACAGTTTCATTAACATTGAAAAGCTGCCCCAGAACAGAATCAGGATGGAGCACTGGGCACAATGTTGGAATTCATTATATACACTAAATGCTGTTTTATTTATTTTTTGGCAAAGTGCAGCAAGGAGATTGTTCTTAATCAGAAAACCCTATTAAATTGTTTTTAAATCTTTACTTATTTCTGAGAGAGAGAGACAGAGAGAGAGACAGAGAGACAGAGTATGAGCAGTGGAGGGGCAGAGAGAGAGGGAGACACAGAATGTGAAGCAGCCTCCAGACTCTGAGCTGTCAGCACAGAGCTCGAACTCACGAACTAAGAGATCATGACCTGAGCTGAAGTTGGACATTCAATTGACTGAGCCACCCAGATGCACCAGAAAACCCTATTTTAATATCTAAGGTTTAAAAATATTTTGATGAAGTTTTACATGTATTGCCTGAAAACATATTATTTTTTATATTGATCTATCGGAAACCTGAAAGACGTTCCATGCCATTCTTGGGTGTGGATCACAGCACGTTATGTGTTGTTTCAGGTTTTTCTTTTTTTAGAAGATCGCTTCAATTTTCATCTTGGTGCTAATGAGTGAGTTAGTGAGTTGATGAGGAGTCATTTAATTTTCAGTTTTTTAAGTGTTTTTTTTTTAATATTTTTATTTATTTCTAGGAGAGAGAGAGAGAGAGAGAGAGAGAGACAGCGTGAGCAGGGGAGGGTCAGAGAGAGAGGGAGATACAGACTCTGAAATAGGCTCCAGGCTCTGAGCTGGCAGTCAGCACAGAGCCCGACGCGGGGCTCGAACCCACGAACCGCGAGATCATGACCTAAGGGAAAGTCGGACGCTTAACCGACTAAGCTACCCAGGCGCCCCTTTTTTTTTTTTTTTTTTTTTTTTTTTGAGAGGGAGACAGAGACAGTACTGGTGGGGCTGTGTCAGAGAGACGATTAACTAACTAAGCCACTCAGGTGTGCCAATTTAATTTACAGACAAATAGGGCCTACTATAGAATCATTTCTCTTACCAAAATAAGGTGCTTTTGTTCTTGTTTCTCTTTTTGTCTATAAACTTTTCTCAATTGGTTAGCACAGTGCACTCTTAAAAACCAAGCTGTAAAAATTTTTAAAGTGTATTTTTTAGGAGGGCAATTTTTAAAAATCATGATTGATGAAAGAATGTAAAAAATATAATTTTGTACATCAGTTTTAGTGACTCCTGAGATGTAGAGTTTTTCACTGTGAGTTTAATATTCCTTTTTTAGAGAAATGTTTTCATAAATTCTTGCCAGGAATGGAAATGCCTTCTTATTTTTTTCCTTCTTCCTTATATACATCCTCTTTTGTTTTGTACGTTGCTGTTGTGAGAATAATAAAAGATAAGGCCCAAAAAATCAAGTTTATTTTAGTGTTGAACTTTGATACCTGTTGCTATAATCTAGATTTTTTTAAATTTCATTTCTCAAAAAAAGAGATACATGTTTTCCTGACTGAAGCTTTTCTTTTTCAGTAAGAACTTACTCTATTATACATGTTTTAACTTTAAAGACAGTGCACAAGCATGCTCTCAAAGAACAGGAAGATACCAGGAAGTTCAAAATACATCTATCATTCTCAGAATGAGAAAAAAAACACCTTCTCAGTTTTTTGGGGTGCCTGGCTTGCTCAGTCAGAAGAGTGTGCAACTCTTGATCTAGGGGTTGTGGGTGCTACATGGTGGGCATAGAGATTACTTAAATAAGTATTTAAGACAAAAACAAAACTACATCCTCTTTGATTTCTGAGAATGCAGGAAGGTAAAGGAAAAGCGTTAAACCATAAAAACCAACAACAAACAATCCAATACTTAGAGAAGTTTATCTTTCCAGAATAAATTTTACCATTACTGACCTTAATATTTTTTAAACATCTATGAGAGCTAAAAGAAAGCTTACTCTTTTTTAATCCCTAAAAACAGATAGTACTGGTCTTCTTTTACATTAGGTCCTGCAGAAATGTATATGGATTGATAAACTGACATAACATTGCACATTTACACGCACATGCAGGTGAGCGCGCGCACACACACACACACACACACACGTTAAAACAAAACAAAATAAAATCCTTTGATGTAGTACTTTCCCAAATAATTATCTTTAAATAAAAATATCCATATGTTGTGAGGTGCTTGTGTGGCTCAGTGTGTTTAGCATCTGACCCTTGATTGCAACTCTGATCATGATCTTGCAGTTTGTGGTTTCGAGTCCCACATCAAGCTGTGAGCTGACAGTGCAGAGCTGGCTTCAGATTTTCTGTTTCTCTCTTTGTCCTCCTCCCACTCTCAAAAATAAACAAACATTTAAAAAGTACATCCATTTGTTCGGAGATGATTCTACATGGACTTTCTCCATAACTAAAATAAGCTTTTTTCCAGATAGCTTTTCAAGGATGCTTGTATAGAGAACAGCTTTGGAAGAGATATATAGTGCCTCTCTTCAGGGTAAAGAGAAGATACATTTCCTGAACAAAATAATACATCACTTCTTTGCAGGGCAATATCGTGGCAGGTTTGCTAGCATCCTGCTTACAAAATTGAGGGTTTCCTAAGCTTATGGTTCTTTAGCTCAGATATAAACCTGTGGTGTACATGTAGCATCTACCTGGGACCCTCCTCGGCTCTCCTGTGGGACTTGGGAAGCAAAGGGAACTGATGCAAACATAAAGGTCATCCAGCCTTCCTGTCCATTATGTAATACCTAGAAATCTCCATTCTTCTACCACCATCCCTAAAACAGGGGTAGGCAAATTTGTCCAGTTACAAATAAGCTGAAATTTCAAAATTTTTATACTTCTCAATGCCTTATTGATGTGGTTTTGGATGATGGGGGTCTGGAGCCATTAGCCAAGAAAGAATTCTTGAGATGTATTTGGAACAAAAAAGGTGATTTTATTAAAGCATAGGGACAGGACCCATGAGCAGAAAAAGCTGCCCTGGGACTGTGAGGAGACTGATTATATACTTGGGTTTGTGGGAGGTAAAGGCAAGGTAAGTTTCCAAAAGGATTTTCATATGTTGAGGAACACTTGGGATACTAGATGCCTAGCTATTGTCAAGCTAAAGTTGTTTTTACCTCCAGCAGAACATTAGCAGCAAGAAAGTAAAGAATTCCTGGATAATGTTATATTCCACCTGCCTTAAGTATTTGTCAATGGGCTGTAGGTTATAAGGAAATTTAATTTTACCTACCATTTCCTTCTACCTTTTTCCCACATCACTGACTATATAGAAAACTACACAAGCAAATACTGTAAAATGACATCTATCTTATGTATGTTTCTAATTCTGATATATGATTACTTGGGTAAAGTACTCAGTTTTTTTCTTTTATTTAGGTTTTTTTCTTGTTTTTTGTTTTGTTTTGTTTTGTTTTGTTTTTTTGAGAGAGAGAGAGAGAGAGAGAAAGAGAGAGAGAGAGAGCACAGGTGGGGGAGAGGGACAGAAGGAAAGAAAGAAAGAATCCCAAGCATGTTCCATGCTCAGCACAGACGGGAAGCAGGGCTGAATCCCACAACCCCAGGATCATGACCTGCACAGAAACCAAGGATCTACTCAGATGCCCCAAGTGCACAGTTCCTAAATGCACAAATTAATGCACTGTGTTTTGACTAACATATCCTACCATATCCCCTGCCAAACATAGACAAGTTCTACCACTTTGGCGATTTCTCTTCTTTCTCATTCAACCAGCCCCTACTATGAACATTTTTAGTCAATAATTTTTATTATTTATTTCCCCATAAATTGGTTTGCCTCTTCTTGAAGTTTATTTTTGTTAAAACATTTTGTATGGGTTCTTTTTAGTCTGTTGCTTGTTCTCAAAATAATGTTCCCAAAAGTCATCCATACTGTTGTGTAGATTATATTTTGCTACTTATTGCTGAGTAGAATTTCACAGAATTTATTTGCACAATGCTACCCATTCTTCTTTACATAGACACTTGTATTTTTCCAGTTTTTAGTTTTTTATGAATAAAACTGCATCAAATATCCCTTATAAGTCTTTTGTGAACATATGTTGGGTAAATATCTAAAAGTGTAATGAATAGAACACATGGAATAATATAATATAGGTATATGTGACACATTTAGCTTTTAAAGAAGCTATAAGATAGATTGGCAAATTGGCTCTACCATTTTATATTCCTACTAGCAAAGTATGAGAGTTCCAGTTATTCTTCATCATCTCCAACATTTTGGTTTTTTAATTATAGCCATCCTAGTGGGTGAAGAGTTTTATTTTGCATTTCCATGGTGAGAAACAATGTCGAATAACTTTTCATGTGCTTACTGATTATTGGCATGTATTCTTTTGTAAAATCTCTGACCAAATTTTGGTTATTAAAAAAAAACTGTGCTATTTATCTTATTGTTGGTTGATATCTTTTATATATAATTTTTCAGAAACACATGCATATACACATATATATTATATATGTGCACGTATTAAACACTTCCATCTATACAATTCATTATTATGTTCTTTTTTTTTTTTTACAAAATGTTACAGGTCTCATTGTCACCACTGCAAAAAATGTGCTGTGATGCAAGCATTACCTGTGTCTCCATGTAGCATTATTATGTTCTTAATGGTAAATTCTCTTTTGTTTCTTTAAAAAAAAATTTTTTTAATGTTTATTTATTATTTTAAGAGAGGGAGAGACAGAGCACAAGCAGAGGATAGGCAGAGAAAGAGAGAGATACAGAACCCGAAGCAGGCTCCAGGCTCTGAGCTGTCAGCATAGAGCCTGATGTGGGACCCAAACCCACAGACCACAAGATCATGACCTGAGCTAAAGTTGGACACTCAACCAACTGAGCCACCCAGGTGCCCCTTAATGGTAAATTCTGATTAATGAGTTTTATTTTTTGTGAAGTCCTATTCATCTTTTTAAAAATTTTTGATAAGGGCACTGTGGGTAAGTGCTCAACCCATTTTAAACTATTTTTTTATGGCTTGAGATATGGATTAAAGTATATTATATTTCTTCACAGACACTGCTTATCTTAAAAGATATTCAGTTGCAGCACTATAGACAATACCCAAACTATGGAAAGAGCCCAAGTGTCCATTGGCTGATGAATGGATAAAGAAGATGTAGTATATATACACAACGGAATATTACTCAGTGATAAAAGAGAATGAAATATTGCCATTTACAACAATGTGGATGGAACTAGAGTGCTTTATGCTAACCAAAGTCAGTCAGGGAAAGACAAATATCATGTGACTTTACTCATATGTGGAATTTAAGATACAGAACAGATGAACATAAGGGAAGGGAAACAAAAATAATATAAAAACAGAGAGGGAGACAAACCATAAGAGACTCTTAAATACAGAGAACAAACTGAGGGTTGCTGGAGGGGAGAGGGGATGGGTTAATGGGCAAGGGACATTAAGGAAAACACTTGTTGGGATGAGCACTGAGTATTATATGTAAGTGATGAATCACTAAATTCTATTCCTGAAAACATTACTACACTATGTGTTAACTAACTTGGATTTAAGATAAGAAAAAGAAGATATCCAGTTGTTCTAATATCTTTGTTGAAGACTTTCCCTTCTCCATTGAACTGCACTGATACAATTCAACTGCCTATGTATGTGTGTATCTTAACATACTACATGCCTGTAATATCCCAAAATTGAACTCAATAGTCATTTCCAGACCTGTTGGTATTTATTTGGTATTTGTAATTTTGATTAAAAATTAAGTTTTGATCTGTACCTGAATATAGTACTTATATATCAGCCCGAAAGTTATTTCTGCATGAAACAGTTTTCCAAATAAAAATTTCAGTTTTTGTCTAAAATACCAAGTTCACATTAATGCCGTGATTGCCTCAAAATATAAAGAATATTTTACAAAAGCAGCAAATAGATAGCTTTAAACAGATGCTTATGAATTATTTTATAGACCATATAAGACCATTAACTCTAAGGCTCATATTTATTGACTGTCTAACTCTCATATCTCTTACTTTGAATCAAATTTGCATTGGTTCACAGTCCTCTTCAATATAAACATACTATCTGTAAATACATGCTATAGAAGAAATCCACTGAAAACATGAAGTAATAAGATATTCTTCCTCTGGGGGGGACTTGGGTGGCTCAGTCGGTTAAGCATCTGACCTTGGCTCAAGCTATGATCTCCAAGTTCATGAGTTTCAGCTGCATGTCAGGTTTGGTGCTGATAGTTCAGAACCTCCAGCCTGCTGCAGATTCTGTCTGTCTGTCTGTCTCTCTCTCTGCCCCTCCTCTATTTGCACACTCTCTCTCTCTCTCTATCAAAAAACTAAACATTAAAAAAATTTAAAAAATAAACATTAAAAAATGTTAAAAAGATTATATAAATATATAAAAATAATATCTGCCAATGAAATAACAATTTATAATTCTTCAAAGAACTATAGAGAGCTTTTAAGCCTCATTTTAGTACAGCACAGTTATTATTTCCTGAATTAAGCCTTTATGGTAATGTTTTTTTTTAAATTCTCTTTTCTCAAGCCATTCAATATAAACTTCCTGAAATATTTTGCAAAAGCCTAGTAATATTACTAATGTTAATGTATAGTTTCATATTTAAAGTCCCTGTAAATGATGGTATTAGATGTTATTCAACTCTAATAATTTCCATTACATTTTAGTAATATACACACCACAGGAGATGATAATAGACATGGAAGCCAAACTTTATGTTAATGAACTTTCTACATTTATTAGACACTTTGGGTAGAGTTTTTGCATGGTGTGCAAGGGAGTGGAAGTACAACTCTAATTGGCCTTAATTGAAGATGCATAATTAATTCTCTTCATACTGTGCTAAAAATCCCAGTGTCTCTTATTTCAATTGGCCTCGAAATATGAAGGAAAAAAATTATGGTATTATAATAATAATGTTTATTGAAATAAACTTTGAAATATAAAATACTTCTCATAAAATAATTATGGATCTTTTTATATTGATATGTGAATTACTTTTCCTTTCATAAAAGATAAACCAATTAAAATTTAAAGATATGTATTTGAAAGATGATTGCATGAATTCTCCTCAGACAAACTAGCAGTTTTAAAGTCACTTGTAAGAGTACAGTAGAGTGGAACTTGTAAATAAATAAAAGAATTGAGATTAAACTTTAAACAAAATTACTAAAATAAATTTATATTAGGAAGAATTCTGCAGTAAGATAAATTACTTCAGGATTGATTGCCAGTCCTAAATAAATTTCTAAAATAATAATTTGAATCCTCTATCTTATTATTCCCCCAAACACTAAATCATGAAAATGTATATTACTGTCATAATAATATGAGAGAATTTTTAAGTGCAGAAAACAATGCATGATTATGGAAAAGAAACAGAAAAACAAAACATGCTTTTGCAACTATGAAACCATTTTCATTTTGTTTCAAATCCATTTAAATGCATCTTTAAATCAATAAGGGATTGAATACAATCAGATCACATTATGCTGTAATTGACTCATTGAGTTTAATGTGGCAAGAGGTTTTTAAGAGTTTTTATTTATTACTTATTTGAAAGATCAATTTTTGGATGATCTTATTGATGCCTACAGATAAGCTGATAATGCAACCAGGAATCGGGGGTCCTGTTTTTTTTCCCTTTGAGATTATTTATAGTTAAAACTTTTGTCTTTATATTAAAATAATTATATGTGTCTTTATCTTTAAAATGACCAAAAACATCTGTACTTTGCCATTAAATCTCCATGAAATTTAAAAATAATTGAATTACCGAAGGCAAAATGCAGTTTCCTCTTGTGCAGTATGTTTCTAACAATACTGCCTTTGTCCTTTGTTATCACTTAACACATGATGCAATTTACAAGTACAGTAACATAAAAGTACTTGAAAAATTACCAAGTATGTTTTATCAATAGGGAGGACCATTTTCATTGATTCATTCAAAGACGATGTTTTAATGTTTTAACTAGTCTCAATTCCTCACATATGGAAGAATGGTTGTTATTATTATTATCTGCCCAAGATTCCTGGATAATTGCTTTTACATTCTATAACCCACAAAAGTAAGTATTGAAAATTATAAAAGTTTAAAGAAAATATGTCATCATTCTAATTTTTCTATGTGACAATGGTTCACTCATATGGCTTAAGATGAAACACGATTAGATCAAATTCATTGTGTAACAAAGTGTACCTATATTAACTCCACAGATGATATGAAATACTTCCAGTATTAAAAAAATGAGAAAACCCTGGGGCACGTGGGTGGCTCAGTTGGTTGAGTATCTCACTTCAGTTCAGGTCATGATCATCCAGTTCCTGAGCCTGAACCCTCCGTCCGGCTCTTCGCTGATGCTTGGCTCAGAACCTGGAGCCTGCTTTAGATTCTGTGTCTCCCTTTCTCTCTGTCCCACCCCCAGTTGCTCTCTGTCTCTCAAAAACAAATAAATATTATTTTTTTAATGAGAAAAATCCTAATTTTCAATATTGGAAAGGAGGTAAAAACTTGAAATTTTGCTAAATGTATGGGAGAATGCCAGTTTTATTCACCACTATACACGGAGTATATTACAGTGCTGCTTACAAGATGCTCACTATGGATGGATGAGTAAGTGCTGACACAGCTAAATCAAATCAGTCAGTGTTAGGGGTGCCTGGATGGCTCAGTTGGTTGGGCGTCCGACTTCAGTTCAGGTCATGATCTCAGGATTCATGGGTTTGAGCCCCGCAGAGGGCTCTGTGCTGACAGCTCAGAGCCTGGAGCCTGATTCAGACTGGGTCTCCTCTTTCTGCCCTTCCCCCACTCACATTCTGTCTCTCTCTCAAAAATAAATAAAACCTTAAAAACATCAGTCAGTTTTAGAACTAGATGTTTCAGTGAGTTCCAGTTTACTTGAATATATTTATGAAACCATCAGTATCTCGATACCAGTTGCTTTGTTGTTGTTGTTGTTGTTAACATTAATACAATCATTTTCTAAATATTTGAAGGAAATTAAAAGCAGATCGAGTAGAAAGTGCCAAGTAAATGGTACCTTTCGTACTTTCAAAAAAGCTTTCAGAGCAACCTAGTTTAATCATTTCCTGCTACATTAATAAATAATATTTGACCCTTCTTGACCAGGAAAAAAGACAAAAACAAAAACAAAACCTGAACTCTTGAGCGCTAAGGGATGAAATGGAGGTGCCTAGAGAAAACAACCCATAAAACTAATAGGAAACTGATGGAATGGGAAAAGGTAGTTGCAAATGACATATCAGATAAAGGGCTAGTATCCAAAATCTATAAGGAACTCACCAAACTCCACACCCGAAAAACAAACAATCCAGTGAAGAAATGGGCAGAAGAAATGAACAGACACTTCTCCAAAGAGGACATCCAGATGGCCAACAGACACATGAAACGATGCTTAGCATGCCTCCTCATCAGGGAAATACAAATCAAAACCACACTGAAATACCACCTCACGTCAGTCAAAGTGGCTAAAATGAGCAAATCAGAGGACTCTAGACGCTGACGAGGATGTGGAGAAATGGGCACCCTCCTACACTGTTGGTGCAAACGTAAACTGGTGCAACCCCTCCAGAAAACAGTGTGGAGGTTCCTCAAAAACTTAACAATAGAACTCCCCTAGGACCCAGCAATAGCACTGCTAGGAATTTACCCAAGGGATACAGGAGTGCTGATGCATAGGGGCACATGTACCCCAGTGTTCATTGCAGCACTCTCAACAATAGCCAAAACATGGAAAGAGCCCAAGTGTTCATCAACGGATGAATGGATCAAGAAGATGTGGTTTATCTATACAATGGAATACTACATGGTAATGAGAAAGAATGAAATCTGGCCATGTGTAGCAACATGGATGGACCTTGAGGGTATTATGCTGAGCGAAATAAGGCAGGCAGAGAAGGACAGATACCATATGTTTGCACATACAGGAGGATTAGGAGGCACTTAACGGAGGACTTTGGGGGAGAAGAAGGGGAAAAATAGTGGGGAGAGGGAAGGAGGCAAACCATGAGAGACTCTTGAATGCCGAGAACAAACTGAGGGCAGATGGGGTGGGGGGGTGGTGAAGGGGGGTGATGGGCATGAAGGAGGGCACTTGTGGGGATGAGCACTAGGTGTTATATGAAAACCAACTTGACAATAAACTATTAAAAAAAAGAAATGGAGGTGCCTACACAATCACAATAGACTTTCGGACACCTGGGTAGCTCAGTCAGTTACACATCTGACTCGATTTCAGCTCAGGTCAGGATCTTATGATTTGTGGGTTCAAACTCTGAGTCAGGCTCTGCGCTGACAGTGTGAACCCTGCTTTAGATTCTTTCTCTTCCCATTCTCTTTTTTTCCCTTCTCTGCGCTCTCTCTTTCAAAATAAATAAATACACTTACAGAATTTTTAAAAAAGTAACAATAGACTCTTTTTTTAGTAGTGGTTTCAACTACCATACACTTGCAGGCTATAGTAGATATTCACATTTTGACCACTGAAAACACGCAAATAAAGATATTCTTGCCCTGACTATACGAAAAAAATAGCTAAATCTGGAGTATATACTACACGTAAAAATAGGACATTCATATTTGATCATGTCTGATTCCTTTATGTTATTGTTTAATCCCAATTTACTAAACCTCATGCCTAACATCTTTTTTGATATATTATAATTCTCAGATAATTCTGTAAGTGCTTTTTACACTAACAATCTTAAAATGAACTTCACTATATGTTTTATGCTGATGTAAGTTATTAAATATTTACCTACTACAACATAGGTATGAAAATAAAAACATAGAATCCAAAATTTGTGAAATCACTAGGTAGCCACTTAGATATAAGAAATATTGAAAATATTGAAGGTTCTATCATCAGAGAATAAAACAAAATCTTTTTTAAGTTAATGCATTAAGAGTCACAAACCCTGTCTTGTGTTCATGGGTTAATCCAGTTTCCTTCTTTTCAGTATATATGTAGCTTTCTTGGATGGTTATACTGAATGTCTTTTTAACCCAAGTAAATATCCTCAAATATTCATGTATCCAATAATGACATCAAATAATACATGCATATGTCACTTCACAGTTCTTTTCTTGGGCAGAGTATTTGTGCAGTTCTATTCTCCTATGATACTTATTTTCATTATTTCTTTAGTTACCATTCCAGACTGAATTAAGCCACAGTTTGAGCTTTCAGTTTATATGATGATGATGACACTATTCTGCATATAATGGTCCCTTGTCTCTTTTTTTAGTTGTCTATTACTGATAGAATATGAATAACAAGATCGTAAACATTCCTAATTAAGCCATAAGACATGACAGGTTGTGAATTGTGTTGTAATATTTCACACCTAGTGTGCTGCTAAGCATGAGACTGAAGGCTCTGAGCCATCAATGCACCTAAGCATGAATTAACTCTGTGCAATTCGTGCCCTGGAGTATCTGCCTTTGATTATGAAATAGTGAATTTGTTTGGCAATTAAAAAAAATAACTTTGTTTTGCGTTTGTCCTTGTTTAATTTTATGCATGCAGTTAGACAATATCAGTTTGTTTGGAAATAAGATTTTTAAAATAATTTAAAATAGACTATGGAAGGGCTGCCTGGGTGGCTCAGTTGGTTAAGCATCCGACTTCGGCTCAGGTCATGATCTCACGGTTCGTGGGTTCAAGCCCGGTGTCGGGATCTGTGCTGACTGCCAGCTCAGACTCTGGAGACTGTTTCAGATTCTGTATCTCCCTCTCTCTTTGACCCTCCTTTGCCCATGCTATCTCCCCCTCTCTCAGAAATAAATGAAACATTAAAAAAAATAGAGTACAGAATATAATATTCTAAAACAAAAGAGAAACATTATTGAAATTTAATTCTTGGATACACTGTAGCAAGATTCTCACTTTATTTCAATGCATTCATGTTTGATGATGATTGACACAATTCTGTGGAAACTGTTTTAAAACCTTTGCAGGTAACTATTGCCTGATGCCCACCATAGTGAAATACAGTTTGAATGGTTTTGTCTCACTCAACTCTTACCTTAATGTTATAAATGCATGACAAGTAAAAAAGGGAGTGTTATGGTTAAAAGGAAACACCACACAGGCAGGCGACTTCTGAAATATAACATAGCTGACATTTAGAAAATAATATAGCTGTATACTTTGTGCTCCTCAGATTCTACCCCTTATTACACATGTACTTTGAAATGAAAATCACTTAAGATAAAATAATAGCTATAATACAGAGCTAAACCTTATTTTTAAGTTATTAGGAATTACACAAATATATAATGTAACATAAAAATTGATAGATTGGTAATGAGGAAAATGTTAGGCCACTTAAATAAAGCTATTTAAATGGAGGTATTTTGATAAAACAAATGTGTCTTTGAACACTGTCTCTTTAAGGTCATCTTGCTTTTCCTAACAGTTTTGTGTTCATGATAGAATCATAAAACGTGTACCATATACTTTCCTAGATTCCAAAGAAATTTATAATTATTTTTAACAACATGGGTTTTGATGTTAGCTACAACTCAGTTTGTTTTCATGTTACTAATCAGAATCCTTTATGTTAGCATAAAGACACTTTAGCATTTCTTATAAGGCAGATCTAGGGGTGATGAGCTCCCTCAGCTTTTGTTTGTCTGGGAAGGTCTTTATCTCTCCTCTATTTCTGAAGACTTACTGGGTAAAGTATTCTTGTTTGATTTTGTTTGTTTTTCTTTCAGCACTTTAAATACATCATCCCACTTTTTCCTGGACTGTAAGGTTGCAGCTGAGAAATCTGCTGATAGCTGTAGTAGGTTTCCTTGTATGAGATGAGTTTCCTTTCTCTTTATGGTTTCAATATTCTTTGTATTTGATTTTTGACAGTTTTATTATAATGTGTTTTTATGTAGTCATTTTGGGGTTGAGTTTGCATGGAGACCTATAAGCTTCAGGTACCTGTATGTCTGTATCTCTCTCCAGGTTTAGGTAGTTTTCAGACATTTTATTTCTAATCAGCTTCTGTCTCTTTTTCCCCTTCTGGCATCTTCATAATGCAAAAACTGTTTTCATTGATAAAATCCCATAACCCACACAGGCTTAAGGTGCTTTATAATTATTGTGTTCCCTTGGTGGTATCATGTTTCCCACCTTGTGTAGGTGGCTCCACATTTGATGGAGCAGTTACCTGTTCTAGACTTTACATACTGATTTGAGTGCAGAAATCTTCACCTGTGGGTGAGTTGAGGGTGCCACCTGGCTGAGGTGTGGCAATTCTAGCTCCAGGAAAGACCCACGGGTGTTGACCTCATGCATCTCCATCAGCTGAAGTCAGCATTAGCGACGAGTGCAGGGGCTCTTAGTGGCCAGGGCTGTGGGTATCTGTCGTGGTGGTAAGGGCTATTAGGGTCTTCTGTATCAAAGGCTGGTGGAGACCTCTTGATTTCCTTTTTTCTCACAGAGATGTGGTGGCTGAGAGAGGCCCTCATGGCAGCAGGTCTGGTTTGTGGGCACTTTAGACACACTAGCCGTGGTAGGAGCACAGTGCCTGTGGAATAGCCACAGTGTTGGCCACTGGAGCACAGGTGCTCACAAAATGAAAGCAGCTCCAGGGTCCAGGGCACTGGGTAGCGCCGCCCGCCCATGGTGGCTTAGGTGCCTACGCAGCTGTAGAGTAGGGTCTGAAGTACTGACACACTCGGTAGAGCCAGGGCTCTGAGGTGTGGGCTGTGTGCGTGAATGGGAGAGACTGGACGCCATGGTCCTGAACAGTGCAACAGCCCTCCTTCTTAGGGGCGCACAGCAGCCTTCCCTCTCCATGTGTCTGTGGCAACACCGGTTATTGTTGGTTGCCTCAGTGGCAAAAACTGCCAGTGCCCTCTGTGGAGTGGGCTGCAGAGGTCCACAATAAACACTATTGCTAACTTCATCCTCTTGAAGTTAGACATAGTGAATTGCTCTGGTGCTATTTAAAGGCTTATCTCCCCCAGAGCAATCTGCTTAAGCTGCAAGGGTAATAAGCCTAGAGATATTTTTCCCTCTTTTTACCCCAGAAACATTTGATCATAATTCAGAGTTGAACTAAGTTAGGGGCCTTTCCTTAAGAGAAATAGGGGATTTGGTCCAGAGTGGATAAGGGCAGTATTTATGTCACCATATTTAAACTCTTCAGATCTTTGAGGTTTCTCTCTTCTGGTGCAAAATCTGCTGCCTGTTCAGATAAATATCTGGCCCTCATTGCATCACCATTTAGGAAACTTGAGCATGAGGAATTACTATAGGATGTATGTACTCTTTATTTTAGAATGATATATTCTAGAATTCTGGAACTGTAGACACAGGTCTGGAGTGTGGTAATTAATAGCTGGAGAACCATTGGAAAGTAATTTATTGACTTGTTTTCTAATCTGTTTTATCATCGCTATTAAATATTTGAATTACTTGAGGAACACGTTTTGTTAATTTTTTTTCCAAGACAGAAGTTACATTTTAATATGAAACAAAATAAAGACACCACCACATTGTATATGAACAATGAACACAGAGTCTTTGTACATACTGGCCTGGCTGACAATCTTTGGGTTTTCTATATACCTTTGAGGAGAACTTTTTAGTTGTCTTTTTTCACAGATCTTATTGCATAACTTTTAATACTCTATTATGTAACTAATTATTAAATTTCATCCAGAGATTGAGACAATATATTGCCTGTATATTAGGAAAACTTACAACACAGAGTGAGAGTACATATATTATGGCAATGACTTTAGGAATAGAAACGGAAAGAATAATTTTATATTAGTAGTAGAATAAATAGGATTAGTCATTCATTAAATGTATCAAACATAAAGTAAACTAAATTTTATTTATTTTTGTGTGTTTATTTTATTTTGAGAGACAGAGAGCTAGCAGGGGAGCGACAGAGAGAAAGGGAGACACAGAATCTGAAGCAGGCTCCAGGCTCTGAGCTGTCAGCACAGAGCCTGACGCGGGGCTCCAACCCATGGACTGTGAGATCATGACCTGAGCCGAAGTCAAATGCTTAACCAACTGAGCCACCCATGTACCCCAAAATAAACTAAATTTTAACTCTACTGAGTATTGATTGTGATTCTTATTTCCCCCCAAATACCTTTATTTCTAAAACTGATATAATCTAAAGCATGTTATATTTGCTCTTTTTTCTCAAAAAAACATTTTCCAAATATGACATCAGAGAAGAGACTGCATCTTATTCATGTTAATGTGTCTAGTGCCGAATGTAGTATTTAGAATACAAGGTTTGAAAGTAAAAAGAACATAATAGGCAGGGAATGAGATGGGAACAGAAAATTACTACAAGTTTAGCTGTAAAGTGAGGGTTTTAGAATACATGGGTATTCTAGTTAATAATGTTGCACAAAAAAAACCCACTTCAAATTTAATGGCTTAAACTTAAATCATTGTTTTTAAAGATTCTGTGGGTCAGAAATAGAGGCAGGGATTGACATGAAAGCAAGTTATTTAAGATAAATATGGAGGCCTACAATTTTGCTTCTCATTTCATTATCTGAGGTGACTCATTGGTACTCTGCTAGTGGGTTTATTGATTGATTTGAATTATTGACTTGAATGGTATTGATTTGCTCACCTGTTTCATGAATAAGCAGAGATAACAGAAAGTCTGGAAATATTACACTAGGAAATATTAAACCCAGTGGTAGTTTCAGGATAGTGGGACTTCTTACATGTCAACTAGCTTTGCTCAGAATGATGCTCCAACAGAACAGTTAAAGCTGATAGCCTCTTTTGACCTAGCTTTGGAAGATATATAGCTTTCTTCCCACATATTCTGTTGGTCAAAGCAGTTATAAACTTGTCTAGATTGAAGGAGAGGGAAATTGGATTCTACCTCCCGTTGGGGAAATGACAGGTTCACACTGAAAAAGAACATTGGGATCGGAAATGGTGGTATCTCTTGAAAATAAAATCTGTTAACCTGGAAATAGGCAAAATTGCCAAAGTAAACTAGGAAATATATAGCTGATGTCTTAATTTTGAAAATGTATTCATTTATCAAATGGCAATAAAAGGGAAACCCAGGAGTAAGACATAAGAAAAGTGAGTAAATTAAGAAGAAAATTAGAAAAGTCAATGAGATGGAAAATCAAAAAGGCCAATAAGAGCAAACAAGTATGTAGAGGTATCTAGGAGGAGGAAACTACCATGATTATTTAATTAAGGGGATCAGACATCTGATAATAGTCTCATGGTAGGTATGGTAATAGATTCATGAAGGGGAGAAAGTCTCAAGTCTATTGACAATAGAAAGAATCCCTCCCCAAATGTCAGATTCTAATCCCAATTACTCCACTCACTAACTAGACAAAAAACTTAAATATCTATGCAATTTATTCACATCTCATTGGCTTGTTATGAAGATTAACATAGGTCATACATGCTTAGAACAGTGTCAGGAAATATTAATTAAATTAATATATTTTAAAAGACTTTTAGTTCAGTCAGTTGTATTTACTACTTGGACCCACACTGTAGAGTAGTAATTTGGATTTAACAACACAAGAGTTTTAATTCCCAGAAGGCCAAGAAGGAGTTCCTGTGCTCTTAGCTACTAGCACATCAAGGAATCCTTTGTCTCTACCTCTGACAATGAGTTATCAAATACATATCATGATGTATATAATACAGCTATTGTTAGAATACTTGACTTTTCGAGGCACCTGGGTAGCTCAGTTGGTTAAGCGTCTGACTTCAGCTCAGGTCCTGTTCTCACAGTTTGTGGATCTCAATCCCTGCGTCAGGCTCTGTGCTGACAGCCAGCTCAGAGCCTGGAGACTGTTTCAGATTCTGTATATGTCTATCTCTGACCCTCCCCTGCTCATGCTGTCTCTCCTCAGAAATGAAAAAAAATATATAAACAAATTTAAAACAAAATAGTTGACTTTTCTATGATAAAAGGAATAATTAAGACTTTTTTTGGTGCTTATTTAATTCAAAGAGCATGCCACTTCTATCTTTCCATAAAATAGTTTTCAGACATCTGCTTTAATGAGCATCAACGGTACCTCATTACCTAACACAAGAGTAAAATATGCTATGCCCAAACTATACCCTCTTCTCTATCCCAGACATGACTATGTTCTGCATCATTTCAACAAAGTTACTGTTTATTTGTTATTACAAATACATTAGTAGTAAATTTGGCATAATCACACAGGTTGTACCTTTCATTAATACTAAACTCTTGCATCAACCCTTCCACCTGAGAAGGATAAGTAGCAATGACCAGATAAATTTAAAGCACAGTTCCATAAAAGAAGCCCAAATTTTTCTGGGCACATCTCATACACCACAATTTAATTTAACTGCCACCCAACAGTGCAACTACAAAAATAAAAGTGAATTTGGTTTATTCTATAAAGCCATCCATTTCTCTTGTGTTTGATTATTATATGGGACATAGAAAATAGTGGGCATGATAAAAACACTGGAGATTTTGACTAAAGCAAAAGCCATACAGTATGGTTATATACAGTAAGGCAATGGCTGTTGAAGAGTAGAGTTTAGACTAGCAGCATCAGCATCACCTGGAAAATTGTTAAAAATGCAAATTCTCAGTCCTCACCCCAGGGGTCCAGCAATCTTTGTTTTACTAAAAGGCCCTTCAGGTGATTCTGATTAAATATAGAGAAGGGATAGTTTTGACTGGCATATGGAACCACCTATAGAACTGTTAACAATCTTATTACAAATTTAATGTGCATGAAATTTACACTTCTTTGAATCAGGTATGTAAAGAATACCTCACTTTACATCTATTTAAATACAAATGATGGGACCTAGTTTTATTGATTGTAGGATAGTTATAAAGTGTCCATTAAAGAAAGATAAACTGGGTGTTATTCCATTTGGAACTGAGTTACTTTTGTCATAACTTTTTATTCAGTCAAGGTTCTCAGATTTCTCTCTCTTTAGCTTTGTATTTTATTTCTTCCTGGAGTTTATGGGCTCACATATGTTCTTTAATTCAAGGAGGAACGGAGCGAGAAGACGCATAACTATTCTCTTTCTATACAGACCCCCAAGTGGGATCAGTATACTCCATCTTCACAGCTGTGTACGTTAAGCATTTTGATACCTTAGACCTGCTCTGTCCTCAGGTAGCCAGCTCCACATACTCTACCTCTACCTTGTCCCTCTCCCAAAATATTAGGGGACTCTCTTCCATCTAACCCACATTTTTATCCCTCAGAGGAGATGGAAAGATTTAGAGAAGCCTTCTTTACTTCACTGGGGGGTGCTGGACTCTGCAGGCTGCCCTTAGGTGTGAGATCTGCCTGGGCAATTCCATCCCCATTGTGACTCTTCCTCTCTGACAACGTGCAGAATGCAGCACAATTCTTGGTAGAGTGCAACTCTAGCCTCTGAAAACTTTTTTTTTTTTTTTTTTTTTTTTGCTTCCCTTTCAGCTACAACCTAGGGATTCAGCCCTGGGATTGAGGCATTGGGTCCCTTCTGAAGAATCTACCTCACATAGATTCCTCAGATCATCCTCCTGCCAGCTCTTAGACTAGGGAAGGGATTAACGAAGATCAGTTTGCATAATTCCCCTGTCCTTTATCTACAGCATACCCTCCATACACCTGATCCTTCATGAATTTGCAAGTCATCCTTGCACAGGGGCCATCCAAAATCATTCCAATTTTAGTATGTGTGCTGTTGACGTGAGCACTGCACCTAATCCTTGAAGTTGTAATATTTAACAGGTGAATCTAACCTTTTGGAATTGCCTTAACTATACCTTAAGCCTATCTTTAAAGTTTTTACTCTTAATAATCTTAGTTATTTTGATATAAAACATACATTTTCAAATAAATACATAAATTAAATGGTTGGATATTACAATATTAAACATTGCATGATAATTATTTTCTCCACATTGATTTCAAAAATAATCTTTAAAGAATATTCACTGACATTTTTATTCTAAGGATAGTCTTCCAATTTTTTGATAATGCATGTCATGGACTATTAGCATCAAGTACTGTTGGGAATAAAATGCCTAAACATTTTCTTTAAAATATTTAAATTTGGTTGCAGGGCTTAAAGAAGAAGCAACTCTGGTTTGAAGAACAGAGAATAAGCAACAATAAATTTATTTACTTAATTATTTAGCACAATAAATACTGATTTGAAGAGACAATCTTTAAGTACTGGTTTTGGAAACTAGAAATATAACAAGATATAACTAGTAATATAACTAGAAATATGAACAAGTTAAAACAAGTAAGAATATTCCCCCACATGTAGCTTTCAACTTCTGAAAACCTGAATTAAAGAATGTTGACTCTATGTCACTGAGCAGTCATTACCATTAACTTCTAAAGGTCTTATGTAACTTTGAAACATGTTTTTGACCTTACTTAAAGAAGGCAGATATGTTTAAAAGTCATTGCTTTATTAGTTTTCTCTTGTGGAAATATGTATTTCAAATAGAAATCAGGCATTGGTCAGTTTCAACTCTTGGAGACGACTGTATAGATATGCCATGATACAATGTGTGAATATAAATTTTACATAACTTTTGATTTATAATAGGGACTGCATAATATAGTCCATTATATGAAAATCTATAACAGTATTACAGGAGAAGCTTAATTTAGAATCAACTTTCATGTTTTTCAATCATGAATAAAATATCATAAGAGGAAAAAAAGCTACTTATTGAATTATGTCACCATCATTGCTTTCAAAGTATGTATGTCTAAGAAAAAATGATGGAGAAAATATAAACTATATGATTTTTTACCTTGTAAAAATGGTACATTAAATCATAAAATGTGTCATATTTAAAAATTTTTGAGTCATGGCAAATACAAATAAAGATTAAATCCTATCAGTAAAATTATTCTTATTTAAACAGCCTTGAGGCATATCTTTTAATTTTACAAATATATGTGTTTTTAAACACTGTCATGTATTGCAAACATTAAGCAATTTTCTAGTAAGCTTTCATTAATCACTTTGAAAACAACTTATATTCCTTCCAATTTAGAAAAAAAATAGCTGGAATTTACCTCCTTGAAAAGTTTAAAATATTTGTTTTAATGCCAACCAGTTGCTATATTTTGAAACCTAATTTCAAAAGTGGGTATTGAGAGGAGGAATCAAACATAAACTGTATATTTTGCTAATGGTACAAACTAGTCTGAATGAACAGACAGGCTGGAAATAGAAAAGTCGACGGAGTAATCAATAAACTCAAAGAAGGATGAAATAGAGGACACACAAGTCCCATGATTAGTAAGCAGACAACAATTCACAGCAGCATCCCCCCAACAAAATACAATCTACTTCTCTATATTGGGTAAAGGAATTAATCTGGAAACTGAACATAAATTCCTACTCTCAAGCTAATAGGTACATTATTGGGAAAATGGAATTAAATACATAATCATATTTAAAAATTGTGTCCAGGTGCAGGGTATTATTTGAATTCATTATTATTCTCTTTATTATTTTAAAATTTATGCTATTTTTTAAAATAAATACTTCAAGTAGTTTAGCACTTTGAAAATCTCTACTCCTCATCCTCAATTAAGCTTTAAAATAAAGACTGTTAAATATTCTTTCTTTATGGCACCACTGTGATTTTTGCTCTCTTAATTTTATAGTTATAGATTTTTGAATTTAGCAAAGAACAAAAAGGATTCAAAACATAAAGCCAAAAATTGTGGGAGACCATTTCTAATGAGTTTAATATTATTTGATTAATCCTAGATATATATTAAATCTATTCTCAAGATGACCAGCATCAAATAATTAAGCATCATTTTGCCCAATACTTGAGTTGAGATCACATATAAGTGCAAATTTAAAAGCAAAATAGAGAAAATAATAATAATAAAGTCATAAAATCTAATTATATCTAAATCTCATGGCTCTGTTTATACAGACATTTCTGTATTCTTTACCCACTTAACTGTCTCTTTCTTGCTCTTTCTCCTAAAGATTTATTCCTTCAAAAAAAGAATCAGAAAGGACTGATGACTCAAGAATATTTAATTCTACAAATAAAAACATCTCATATGACTGTCAGTCCTGGAAAGAATTAGCAATGAGGGGAATTCTTAATCCACACATTCATCCTTCTCTCTCTGTAACATACCACCCTCGGAAATGTTTTGAGTCTCGTCTTTTTTTCCTCCTTTGCCTCTTCCTAATCAAAATATATTTAGGGGAAATTATATTTTTGTCAGTCCTTTATGTATAAATATACACTGTGTCAAGGCTACATATAATAGCCTGTCACTCTGCTTAAAAAGATAAAAATCCATTCAGTAGTACACAGGTGGAAGAGACACTGCTCTGTGGAAGTTTCTTTTTATTAGCAACAACTTACACTCTCAGCGCACAATTTCCCTGCTAAAATGAGGTTCTATAGTCAAAGTGTCCACTATTGTAGTAGACAGTGTTTTTGCCTCTCTAGCATTTGTTCCCCCTACTTTCTTTCTACCAAATACTCATTTTATGGCTGTCTCTTCTGAATGCCATAGCAGTACATAGATCTGGGGAAATTCCATCAGTCCCCTGCTCTGACTCTGATAGAAGTAAATGCAGTTAATTAAGCCATTTGGTACATGGAGCAGGTGAACCAGAAATGACCAGTTTGAAGGGAAAGACTCATTCCATGTTTGAGAAAAAAAGGGTTTTCACTTTCTCTGGGTGTGAGCCAGGACCCAGCACATTTCAGTTTTTCTGTCTGACATCTTATGGCAATGAGGGAAAGGGATGCATTGATTAAACATCCAGAGACAAAGAAACAAAACAAAACAAAACAAAACATAAAACAAACCTGGATGGTCTTCCTACCTAATGCTATGTCAAATAATATACTATTTTAGTTATTGTTTATATTTTTCATGTTTGATTTAGAGTTTCTTTTACCTGCAGCCAATACCAAGAGCCATGATGCCTCTTGATACATGAAGCTTTTAACATCCCAACATACCCCTTTTAATTTAGCAACTTAGTTCCCAAAGGATCCAGGATAACTTTCTTATCAAAAAAATTTTGGATTTCATGTATACCTACATTTATCCCAATTTCTTTGGTATAAGTATTGGTTGATGTTGATTTGAATAACTGTTTCATGTCAGCACAAATCTGAACACTAATTGAACTAACTTATTTTTACAATAAAGAGGTGCTTTTTTTCTCCAACCACTTTTCAGAGATCACCTCAAACAACAGAGTGACTGTGTTTATTAAGTGGCAGCTCCAGGATTAAACCCAGGCTGTTCAAATTCAGAACCCATTCTCTATATATCTACTAAAATAAGAACACTCCATAAAAATTATCCAATACCTCCCATGAGAAATTAATATTATAGTGGATATTATTCCATCTTGGTACAGTCTATTTGTTTCTAATTCCTGATTGGAGCTTATTTCTGCATTTGTTTTACTGAATAACAACAGATAAAAAGTGATGAAAGAAATGGAGGAACACTATGCTTACTCTCAATGCCTTCCATACTCTGGTTTCTCTTCAGATCACATAAATCTTTCGCCTTTTACTCTCAATGCTTTCCTTGTTTAATCTCTTTTTTGTTACCACAGTGCTTTTCACTTCATTAATTTTGGCTGACATAGTTCTAATTTCATTTTCTGGCAAATTTAAGGCATTTTACTTCTTTTATTTTGTAAATGTAAATATTGGGTAGAAAGAGAAATCAAAACCAGAAAGGAAACAAGATTCCTTCTAGATTCTAGAGAGAAAAAGGAAAACAGTAATTAGAATGTAATCAAGAGAGAAACTGGTCAACATTACACATGTTGCACAAAAATAAAGAGCATTTTGTGAGTGTTCCATGACTCCCAATGAGAGAGAATTTAAATAACTTTTAAAAATGAGGATAAGTCATAATTTATAACGGCTTTCTTGAATCCATGACCCTGTGTCATTTTAATCTTGAATTTTGGAGCATTTAATGCCACTTTATCCTTTCACCTTTCTCTAGATTTAGATTTCTGCTAAAGAAAACAGTTATAACAAAGAACTAGATTATTAGTTATTCATTACATTTGCTTTGGTTGTTCCCAATCTGACCCGATACCATAGTACCAGGAACTGGTTTTAAATCACTTGTGGTAAAGTGCTTGCCTCTTTCTCATTTCTCACATCTAGGTTTCTAACTTAACCCATGTTTGCAAATATCTACCCAGTTCAAACCTCAGTTCAAAGCCCAATATCTCGAAATTCTCATTTAAGTCTTAGTTAAACTGTCACATAATTAAAAAGCTTTTTTTTTAATTTGTCAAAAATCAAATGTCCCTATGTCCATCCCTCACATTTATGACCGGACTATTTCTGAAGCTGTGATGGGAGTGTCTAGTGGGATCTTTTCTCAATCCTCTTGCTACCTCTCTTTGAAAGTAATAGCTGAATAACCAGAATTCTATTTTGCTACCTGCTGCTGGAAATTCCATTGGTGCGGCCCTTTCATAGAGAGCTCAGTATTATTCCCTTGATCCAAGCAACCAAACCTCAATCAAGGACAAACTGTCACAGAGAATAACCTCTTCAGTGCCAGATCTGAAACAATTTCAATTCACTAAGTGGAAATTTCCAGGGAGAGCCGGTGATAGGGAGGCTCCCACATTTTTTTGGTCAATAAAAGTGGATATAGATACAAAAAGTCATATTTATAAGTACACATTGAAAGGAAAGTAATATTAATATTTAAATTGAAATAATAGAATTAAAATATTAAAACTTTAGATCTTATACATAAATGTTTGTATTTATATCAAATGCAAAACAATGGACAAAACACTATATTTGGAAATTAACCCCTTTCAAAGAAAAGGGAGAGAGGAATAATAGTCAAAATTCTAATATAAATACATACAAAAGCCTATTAATATTAGCAATTATCTCTTTGGAAATTTTTTAATGTATTTTTATTTTATTTATTTAGTTTGAAAGAGAGAGAACAAGTGGGGGAAGAGATGGAGAGTCAGGGAGAAACAGACTTCCAAGCAGGCACCATGCTGTGAGCACAGAGCCTGACTTGGGGCTAGGATTCTCTGAACCTTGAGATTATGCCCTGAGTAGAAACCAACAGTCAGATACCTAACCAACTTAGCCACTCAGGTCCCCCTGGAATTTTTAATAGATTAATTAGAGATTCTAATTTTGACATTCAATAACAGTAAACATACCTGCTTCAGGGTGCAATCAATCAAATGATTCAAGCTATATTTTGAGTTTATGGTTATAAGTTTTTTATTCATAAAGAAGATGTCACTGAATTTTGTCTGTACTTAGGAAGAAAGTACCCCAGGCTTTGTGGGCCATATGATATCTAGTCTTCTTGCAACTACTCAACTTTGCCAATTTAAAGCACTAGCAACCGTAGGGCAAAACATAAATGAATGGGCTTGACTGTGCTCCAGTAATCTTTATTTATAAATGAGAGATGCCAGTCCAGATTTAGATGGTGAGCAACAGTTTGCAGACCTCTGATCTTTTGGAACTATTATGAAACTTATAGGAACAACAGTTGAACATTATCTGAAATAAAATTTAATTTTATTTCTTCTTAATCATATTTCATATTACCTACTTTACTTTCCATCCCTATTAGATTACTTTCCTATGTTTCATCCCTATTAGATTACTCTTTCCTATGTTTCATCTGTTTCTAATATGTAAAATACATATGTATACTAATTTAATAAGATGCACAATTGTTGACTATAATGAGAGTGTGTCTCTACAGTATTTAATAATGCATTCCACTATACACTTCCTGAATAGCATTAATTTAAAAAAAAAACAGACTTTGATTTATTTCTGTTCAGATATTTTTTAACACTTATTGAGCCACTACAATTTTTGGGTACTATATGTGCATTAGGGATAAAAGGTGATTAAGAGAATCCACATGCTAAAAGAAATTTACGCTGGTGGTACCTTTATCTCTTTTTGGAGAATGGGACAAGCAGAAAACATGGACACAAAGGTACAAAGAGTTGGTGACTGTGCAGTAAAGGATTAACTCCGCAGTTCTGGGCTGTCCAATACTGTACTTCTCTGAAGAAAGTTAAGGCCTTTGCCTAGCTTCTGGGAGACAATCTCTAAATCCTTGGATTATCCTGCCTGTTCCCTCGGTCCCTCCTTTCTTCCTTCTGCTCTTTCTTTCTTCTTAACCCAAAAAACAAACAAACACAAAAAAATAGGACTTCTGGTTTCCAGTTTTACATGTAAGGAACTTGGAGGAACCTGTCAACATTCAAAAGTTGAACAGACTAAAAATTCAACAACTCTTCTTGAATCTGTAAGGAAGGACACGGGAAACTGCTGTCTGTTGGAGTGGAGAGAGTGGTGCATCCAGGAGTCCTGGTTTACCAGAGAAGAAACTTAGGAGCAGGAACTGCTGGGAACTGGTGCTGGGGTTGAAAACCCCGGACTGCAATTGACAAATTGCCAGAGGCTCTGTGTGGACAATTCTGAGTGAAAATTTCCAGGGGGAGCTGTAGGGAAGCCTCCACACTTTGGTGAGTTTTATCTCCAGGAGTTTGTACAGGCTTTCACAGTAAATATAGGAGAAAAATTCCCTCATGCTTCCTTCCAGTAGGGAGAGGGTAAAAGGAACCACCTTCAAATACACTGGAACACTCTGCGTTTCTCTACAAGGTCTGCCCTCAGAGGGAACTAGTTAATCTGAGCCTAACCCGCTGGGGTGTTATCTGAGCCTAACTGATCTAAAGAAAGGGAATACCCAATTCCAGTCCACTCTAGCCAAACACTGTCCCCAAAACAGAGGTTTATGAAATTTTTGGCAGAGGTTCTAATTCAGGTCTCATGAATTCTTGTAGTGATATCTTTAAATACCATTTAGAGTCAATGGGAGACATTTTTATTTGGAAATTAATGTAGTTATAGAGCCACCACAAAATCTTGTTAAAAGAAGCATATATATTTCTACATCACAAATTTACTTTTTCAGTATTTTATAAACTGTATTTAAAGCAATTATTTCCTTAATACTTTTATGAGTTATTTAACTTAAAAGTATTATTCTCAGAATGGATCCACTGATTTAATCAGAATGCCAAAGGGGTCCATGGCATTAAAAGATTAATCACCTTGTTTATTACAGGCTACCTTGTTTTGGAACTTTGAGTTTAGGGCGGCTGCCTTGGTTACATGAAGCTTAGGCACTGGGGTCAGCACCAGGAGGATACCCTGAAGCAGGAAGTACAGATACCTCCAAACTCCCAAAGCATTTACTCCCCATAATAGGCAGCAAAGTGCAGTTAAGAACATGCCTTCTGGAGTGAGAGCGCTGAGTTTGAGTTTTAACTTTAACCCTCATTCTCTACTCTTTATCTGAAAAATGGCAACAATAATACCCACAGCAGAGTGGGTTTAACAATTACATTATTCACGATGTGGAAGGCACTGAATAAGTATCTGTCCTATGGTAATCATCCACTAAACACTTTCATTATTAATTGAAGACAGAATGTTTGCACGATTTACATTTTATTCGACAATCATGATTCCTCCCTTAAAAGTTAGCAATATTCAAATTTTTTTATAAAAATAAAAAAGTTAAATTTTGGGAGATCACATTCTACTCTGAATTTCAGAAGTAATGAAGAGTGCTGTTTTTTTTTCATTATCTGACAGCATTTATTGGTTTGTGAATTATGTTTCATGTTATTTCCTTATTATTATATTATAGAACTGACCTCTGGTCTTTTTTGTTTATAAAAATTTTTTCACATGTTGTTTCAATGTGAATTCTCAGGAAGTAGAACCTGAGGCAAAGGTTTATCTGAAGATACTGTGTTGAGAAAGTGTAAATCAGAGAAGTGGAAGCTAAGGACGAGGGAATAGGTAAGGGCAAGAAGAGGCAGTGCAAGGATGCTTATTATTTGATACTAAAATGCACTGACGACTTGATCTCATGCATGACATTACTCTAAGTAGCAATAATCTGAGTGCATTGCAGCAAGGACTATATGAGAGAGGAAAGGATAAGAACTTAGGTGACTGGCTCCTAAATCTCATTAGTCAAAGATATTCAGTGCTAGAGTTTAACTGACTCTCAAATTTAAGTTGCTCATGCAAACGAGCTGAGACATTTCACGCCTCAAGGTCAACAGTGAAGCGCATCAGATTTGGAGGAGAAAAGTAGATGGAGTGCGTGTTGGTCAGGGCCCATCCACATGAAATCAGTTATAGGCAGTAAAAGGTCAGTTGCTATAGCAATCGGTGGGCTGGAACACTTGCACAAAACCGGGGAGACAGGGCAGGGTCTGAAGTGGTACTTAAGAGGGACTTCACACAAATATCCAGATGTTAATCGTTTGTTGTAGGTGCAACTTTTGTTTTTTTCTTTTTTTAACAGTTTAGGTTACAGAGATACTTAAATGTATATAGTATGATATCTCTGTTTTAAAGATACTTTATTGGGTTGAATTTATATCATACCTAGTTGTATATACTATATTTGATTAATGTGCATATTCTTATCACTATTCCTTAATGTCAATTAAAAGAGATTATTCCTCTGTCTGCAGAGATTATATTTCTAATACATTTAAACAGACTTAGATCCAAACTGTGATACTGTGTTTTTGGTAAAGAAAATCATTTCAATACAACAATACCTCTTAACTAAAATGGCGCTAAAATGAACACTTCTTGACCACTTGTAGTTGTGAATTAAGAATGACGTTTATAGGCTTAATTAATAACTAACATTTTTTCATAATTATTTTTCTTATACTAACAAGCAGGCATATTTTTCCTTATTTTCCTTTCTTTCTGGAACACCTTTTAAAATAAAGTGTTGATAATGATCACATAGTTATGTCTCCAAAATAGTTGAAATAATAAGCATTTTTAAAGAAAATAATTAATTTCCCCCTATGAAGGGCTACAGAATTACCTATTCCTTTGTTATACATGGCATTAGAGATGGAATTAAGTACTAAAATTATCGCTATAAATTCTTGTCTTTTATAGGAGGGATATTTTATAGTTGATTGCAAGCTCAATGTCCCATATTAGCAATTCATCATTTTACAATATTAATATTCATTTTTACTAAATATGGAAACTTCACATAATCAGCAATTTCCTCATCAATTTGAGAAAATCAAATTCATTATTAAGAGTTAGTATATTAACAGCAAAATGACATTCCTGGTTTAAAAATAAACAAGTCTTGATTTACCTATTATATCTAGTTTTGCATGTTATAAGGAGAGAAAAAATTTATAACATAATTAACTTATAAATTATTTTAAAGGACATCTTAATCATTCAGTATGGGCTAAATGAGAGAAAGAAAACAGAAAATTAAAAAAGAAAAAGAAACTTTTTTTTTCTTTCTGAAATTACGAACACAAATTACAAATGTACTTCTCATATTCTAAACATAGACTTCATTCTTAGTCAAGATCAATCTTTTCTTGGCCAATATAAATGCACAATTAAGACTTAATTGTAGTTATTTATATCAAAGAACTATTTAGAGGTTCTGGGCAAAATTACTGATCACAGAGAAATATCTATTTCTATTCCAGGAGGATACATGGCAGGGAAAGGTACAATTACATATATTAGAGTAAAAGCAAGGGTCTTGTGCTGCTAAGAGAAATAAAGGATAAAGTGGTTAGAAATCTTTCACAAAAACTTTGTGGATATATTAACATTTTATTGCTATACTCTTTGATTACTGAATACATAGTTAAATTATAGTATACATTTAAAAAACATAATCTTTATGTTTGTCCACAAAATGAGCCCATTGCTTATATATGGGACTTAAAATAGCCCTTATTCTTTCTGAAAGAGGCATGCAAGGATCTTTCTAATGAAAAAATAATTGTATTTCATAACAAAGATTTACATTGTCTCTGACATTTTTTAATAAGCAGGCTTAGGAAATAGGGAGAATAGTATTTTATAAGACAATCAAACATGAAGTAAATAGAGTGAATCAAGTGTCATGCCTATGATATTATATCAGTTCTCAGTAATTCCTCAGAGTCTTGTAATATGATTTGCTCTTATCTGTCTTAGCTACTAAACTTCCAAACTTACACGTATATGGTCAACTAATTTTTTACACAGGAGCCAAGAATATTCAATGGGAAAAAGATAAGTCTCTTCAATAAATGATGTTGTTAAATATGTATAATGACGTATAAAAATTAAATTAGACTTACTATCTTAACACCATTCAAGAAAACCAACTCAAAATGGATTAAACACTTAGCTAAAATACCTGAAACCATAAAACTCATACAGGAAAACACAGGAAAAAATCCCTTTCACATTAGTCATGACAATGACTTTTTTGGATAGGACAGCCAAAACACAAACAACAAAAGCAAAATAAATAGGTGGTAGTACATTAAACTGAAACTTCTGCTCAGCAAAATAAATAATAAACAAAATAAAAAGATAACCTACAGAATGGGAGAAAATATTTGCAAACCATATGTCTGATAAAGCGTTAATCTCCAGAATATAAAAGGAACGGAGAATGCTGTTACAGAAAACAAAAATAAAAAACAAAAAACTGATTGAAAAATGGACAGAGGAAGTGAATATACATTTTTCCAAAGGAAACATCTGAATGGCCAACAACAGATCCAATAAATGATGAGTGATCTTACTTGTATGTGGAAAGTCAAAACTCATAGAAACAGAGTAGAATGGTGGTTGTCAGGGTATAAGGAGATGGGAGGAAATGGGGAAATACTGGTTTAACAGTATAAACTTCCCATTATTCAGTGAATAAATTCTATATCTGTATATCATAGTAACCATAGCTAACAAATCTGTATTACTTGAAAGATGCTAAGAGAGTAGATCACCACAGGAAAACATGATAATTATTTGAGATGGTGGAGGTGGTTTACTAACCCTCTTGCGGTCATTCATCATTTTGCAATATATATGTGTATCATAACATGACATTTCACACCTTAAAATAATACAATGTTATATGACAATGTTATCTCAATGAAGCTGGAAAAAATTAAAACTATATTGCTTAAATTAAAAATGAATAAATAAATATTGCTATGGTCACATGATTTAAAAAATGTTATCAAAGAACAAAGCAGAAAGCACTGAGTTAGCTCCACGGATATACAGATATTTGCTAGAGTTGGCATTATACAATCTGTATAAAAATAACAATTCAGAGAGCACCTGGGTGGCTCAGTCAGTTAAGCAGCCTATTTCAGCTCAGATCAGCCGATTTTGGCTCATAATTGAAAATATTGTTAATTCAAAATGTATGTAATACACATAACCTATCAAATATCATAACATTCTCAGAACACATACATTGGTCACTATGGGTCAAATCATTTAACACAAAGACTATTTTACCTAATTTATTTTTTTAAGTTTATTTATTTATTTTTGAGAGAGAGACAGAGGGAGTGAGAGGGGGTGGGGCAGAAAGAGAGAGAGAGAGAGAGAGAGAGAGAGAACGTCAAGAAAGCGGGCTCCATGCTGTCAGCATAGAGCCCAAGGTGGGGCTCTAACTCACAAACCATGGGATCATGACCCGGGCCCAAACCAAGAGTTGGACACTGAGCTGACTGAGCCTCCATGTACCCCCACAAAGCCTATTTTAAAATAAAGTTTTTAATATTTTATGTAATTTATGGAATACTATAGTGAAAGTAAAAAAAAAAAAAAAAAAAGAATGGTGCTATAGGTAAAAGTTGGCTGTAAACATATTAGTTATTGACCCTCATGATCCTGTGGTTGACTGGGAGTTGTGGCTGGCTACCCAGCACCATGAAAGATTATCATACAAGATATCACTAGCCCAGGAAAACATCACAATTCAAAATTTGAGGTTTGGTTTCTACTAAATATGTATCGCTTTTGAACCATTATAAAGACAAAAGATCGTAAGTCAGACCATTGTAACTCAGGGATCATCTGCACAGACATATTAAATATGCTAAAAGTTTTAACATATTTACTAGAACTATTAAATTCCTCAGAGTATTGAGGTATTTAAGACATGTACTGAGATAAGTACTGACATATTTAAGACATATCTTTAAGAATTGGTATAAAAAACATCTTTAAAAAGCATAAGCAGCACAAATCATAAAATAATAGACTGGTGAATTTTACTACATTTAACAAGTAAATCCCACTAAATAGGCATAATATTATAAGACCATAAAAAGAAAAGATCTATGTGCCCACAATGTATAAGACAGTCTTTTTGAAGTGAGAAGAATAAAGATGTCCAATAAAATTGGACAAAGTTAATAAATGGGAATTCACCCAGAAACAGATAAAAATGGGTAAAGCATGTGAAAACAGTATTCAGCTGCACTGGTCATCAGGAAACTAAAATTAAAACATGTCACAATTATCAGATTGGAAAAAAAATGTTAAAGGATGCTAATGCTCAATATTGGTGGTAGTGTTGTAAAATGGGAACTATGATAATCTGTTTTTGGAAATGTTAATTTGTATAACCATTTGAGAGATTAATTGGTACTGTCTTGTAAACTTGTAAAGTTAAAGATACACACTTTTAAATCAGTACATATATATGCATATATGAGAAATCCTTGTTTATGTACGCTAGGGAAAGTGTTCAAAGTACACTGCAGCATTATTTTTTTTTTTCTAATAGCAAACTTGGAACTAACCTAAATAGTCATCAGTAGAGAAATGAATAAATCAATATGATATATTCATGTAATTCTACTCAAATTTAGGAATAAAATGAAGTAGTTATATGTGTATCAAAAATAAAGAACATAAAAACAAAGGCAGTTTTGTATGAAACAAAAAGTGGAGTAAGAAATCTAAGTCTTATGAGGATATATCAGATATGTAATTTTTAAGTGTCTACAAGATTGCATACATATCTTAAAATGTACTTACATATGTAGATTGAAGATGTTTTTAAAATTCTCATTGCTAATTGGAGAAAAAAAAGGAATGGGAATTAGTAAAGATACAACAGTATATTATGCCTGAGTTAAATATATACATGTATATCAACATATAAGTTACACCCTAAATATGCTTATATTTATTTTTCCCTTTTTTTCCTTCTTTCTTTTCTTCTTTTCAAAAAGTTTTACTAAATGTATGCATATTACAAGTGCAAAGGATTTAGCAGTGAATGAGATTTCATATTCTGTGGGTGTAAAAACACAATGTGCATGTAAACAAAATATACAGTATATCAGATATAACAAGCTCTGTGAAGAAAATTCAATGGGTAAGAGGATAGAGAGTACTGAATGGGAAGCAGAAATATGACATTTTACTGTTCAGTGAAGGCCTTGATTTTAAGGGGGAATTTTCACTAAGTTGTAGCTATTTTTCTTAAGTAATCTTAGGAAAATATTTTTGTAATTTATAAAACTAACAATTTTCATAACTAAACAATTATAACTTGGTTTGTTTTCAATAATTCCAAGTGCCTAAGTAAACTAAGTTATGCCCCAAGAGAGCACATTTATTGATTCTTGATTGATGTCAGCTTTTGATTGATAGCTGCATGTGAATATTGCTCATGATACACTTGTAATATATTCAATAGGAAATTTTTCTAATCCACTTATGACATGTTCTAATTATAGTTTCCTTCCAACAAACAACTAAAGAAATTTTATTCCTTTCCACTATCACATTAAGCCAGGGTTATTTGAAGGTTATATTGTATTTTCTACAAGGTCGATTTGAAAGCATATATAAATCTTTTAATCCCTGTGTACCACTAAGCTTATTAAAATTTGGCACATTAAGAGGTGATGTCTGAAAATTTTAATCTGTTGGAAAGTTACAGGTCGATTTCTGTGTTTTGTTTCTTTGCCAACCTGGGAGTGGTTAGAGAATGATGAGTAGCATAGTGGAAGACATCACGCAGCTCATATTAGAAAAATATCCCACCAACCTGATAAAGTGTATGCTTTTATTTTTTTTAAGGTTACTATTTATTTATTTTCAAAAGGAAAAAAAAATGTGTTTCATTAACTACCACACTGTTATAATATACTTTAAACGTACAATAAGGTAGCTTTAAATTTGAGGTGGTCTCAAGAACAATAAATGAACAGAATTCCAAATTTTTGAAATAAGCGAACTTCAGCAGTTATAGAGATACATTTAAGAAATCCGTATAACTGTTATAAGAACAGCAATGGAATTTTATTTTGTACATTTTAATAATTTAAATTATAAATAGTAATTAAAACTGAAAAGAAAACACAGCATAACAAAAAGAACCATACATTCCTAAATTAAATGTATTGGATACATATAAATTTTAAGGGAAGAAGTGAAAAAGGAAAATGGTTGATATTTAAGGCAGACTGACTAGCTAGACAAAAAGGGACTTAAAAAATATCATAAACCTCTAGTTTTCTATGACTAATATGCATATGGTTGGAGTATCATCAATATGGAAGTGCTTTTGTTATGTTTGCAAATGTTGTACTTTACTGGTAATTTACATGATGGCTTTTAAGGCCCTGGCTGACATATAGTTTTTCCAAACAAGAGCGGATTAAAAAAATCACTGCTAAGATGCAACACACCTAATTGTTTTGGTCCTCCAATATTCAAGAAAAGGGACAATTCACTGTAACATTTTCTTACCATCCAAATGCCTCAACCTATACATTTTTGATTTTTCTCTTAAAACATTGGTTGTATTACCCAACTTCGTTATTGAAAGAATATTAACAGGACATTTTGGCAAATTAAATATTAAATGTGGCTTTTCAACAGGATTTAAAAGGGGACTATCCTTAGAGTTCCATGTTAAAATGTAGTTTTCAGAGTTTTACAAGAGTAATGCTTAAAATATTGTATATACTTAACCTGATTAAAATAATTAGCTTCAAAATGACAAACTGATAAGCTAAGTAAAGCATATACTGTGTAACATTTGCTTGGAAACTTGATTTGTCAGTTATTCCTAGAAATTCCAGTCATCAAAAAAATTACAAATAATTTTTATTTATCATAATATGTTTTCTTTGACCCCCCCAACTTATTTTTAATCCTAAAACAGATAAATGTCAACATGTTCTCATCATTTTAATGTTTGTTTAATTTTTTTTGAGAGTGGTGGGAAAGGGGCAAAGAGAGGAAGATACAGAATCTGAAGCAGACTCCAGACTCTAAGCTGTCAGCACAGAGCCTGACACGGGCTTTGAACTCATGAACCATGAGATCATGACCTGAACTGAAGGCTGACGTTTAACTGACTGAGTCACCTAGGAGCCCCCAACATTCTCTCATTTCTATTTTAAACCACAGGATTGATGCATTTAGTTAGACTACCATTAGAATAGTTATATCCAATTTTATCCTTATATAACATGGTAAAATTTCATATCTTCTAGATTCCAAAAGTACCTACAAAACCCATGAAATTTTACCATTTTTAATATGCTTGGAATATCATACAAAGTAAGGCATTTCAGTGTCATGTATAACCAAGTTACTGTCAATCCAAAACTTTTTGCACATAAATAAAAAAATATCCAAAAACTTAAGAACAATATTCCTGTCACCACTGTATAAAAATAACTACAATGAAGGGCATCTGGGTGGCTCAGTCGGTTAAGCGTCTGACAGGCTCAGGTCGTGATCTTGCAGTTTGCAGGTTCAAGACCCATGTCAGACTCTGTGCTGACAGCTCAGAGCCTGGAGCCTGCTTTGGATTCTGTGACTCCCTCTCTGTCTGCCCCTCTCTGCTGACTTTCTATCTCTCAAAAAAAAAAAAAAAAAAAAAGTTAAAAAGAATTAAAAAAAAAAACCCACAATGAATAAGTATTTGTATAGTATTTACTCCATTACTTCATTTCCAGAAACTGTGACAAGCTATCAGATATCTTGATTACTAGTGGTGAAAGTATTAACAGTTTCTATATCTGAAACCAAACCTTGTTGAATATTTGCAAGGATAAATGTTGTTCCTCTTACAGTAATCAAAGCATCATCTTGTGCAGCTTCCATAGATGCCGGCACTGTACTTCTGGAGTGAATACCTTATATTTATTCTGATGTGTTTTAATATGTTTGGCAAGGTGGTCACTTCTCATAAAGCATTTTGAACATTCTGGACAAATTTCTTCTCACTTGGATGTGTTCTTCTGTGCCCCTGTAATTTTTTATTTCGAGTAAATCTTTTACCACAGAATATCCAGTTACAAACAAAAGGGTGCTCCCCAGAATGTCAATGCAGATAAGCTCTGAGATGTGAGGTCTTCCCAGAGACTTTACCACACCCTTGTATTTGACAAATACGTTGCTTCTTTTTTCCAAGATTGGAAAAAGATTACCTCAAGATTACCTCCCCTACCACCTTCTTTACAGTTAGGACAGGTGCAAGCTACCCTCCAAAGTCCTTTTCCTTCTTGATGTTGTTGGTTCCCTTGTAATGTATGCTTGTATTTTTTTTTAAGGTTTTTATTTATTTCTAGGAGAGAGAGAGACAGCGTGAGCAGGGGAGGGTCAGAGAGAGAGGGAGTCACAGGCTGAAACAGGCTGCAGGCTATGAGCTGGCAGTCAGCACAGAGCCCGACGCGGGGCTAGAACCCACGAACCGCGAGATCATGACCTAAGGGAAAGTCGGACGCTTAACCGACTAAGCCACCCAGGCGCCCCTGCTTGTATGTTTTTTTTTAAAGGTTATTGATTTATTTTGAGAGACAGAGAAGATGTGAGTGGGGGAGGGGTAGAGAGAGGAGGAGACAGAGAGAGAATCCTAAGCAGACTTCATGCTGTCAGCATAGAGCCCAACATGGGGCCTGATCCCACCAACTATGAGATCATAACCCAAACTAAAATCAAGAGTTGGAAGCTTAACTGACTGAGCCATCCAGGTACCTCAAAGTGTATGCTTTTAAAAGTCATCTTTTTCCTAGACTATTGTTTTACATAATATGTCTTTGGTGACTTTACTCTTAAATTTGGAGATCAACTCATGTCGGTGAATTGGCTATATTCAAATCCTATTATGTTATTAAATTGCAATCAATGTTAATTTGTTGAATCATACAAGAGAATCATCATTACTAGTTCTATTACTAATAGCAATAATACTAAAAGTACTATTAGACTACTAAGAATACTACTACTACTAAAAGTAAGACTAAGTCTCATAACAATAGTTGACTTACTAAGAATAGTGCTTCCCATGTTCCAGGGTTACTGGGGAGAAGATGTTTTATAGCTGTTAACTTTCATTTTACAGGTAAGTTGTAAAACAGTTGCCCAAACTTGCTAATACTCAACATAGGTGGTGATCTAGTAGAATGGGAATTCTTATAATCTGTTTTTGGAAATATAACTTTATAAAACCACTTGAGAGACAAACTTGGTATTATCTTGTAAACTTATAGAGTTGTGATGCTTTTAGATTGGACCCAGAAACCACACATCTCAACACTGAGATACATTTATTTTTTTAAAGAAATAATATGAGCTTAAAATATTTAGTGTAGTTCCTACAAATCCAACATAATTATATTTAGAAACTGATATATCAACAAGAGACTGAACAGGAGAGAACTCAACAAATGTCTCCATTTATATAACCTTCACAGACTGGCTTATTCAAGTTATAAGATTTTACAAAATGTTTAAGATATTAAACATGTTCTTGAATAAGCTCTTATTCAATGTATATACTATTGGAATCTCTCTAAAACAGAATTTAGTTTTCAATAGTTTAATAAGAACATCAGCCCCCCCCCAAAAAGGTGAGATATTTAATCACTTAAATTGTCATGATTTAAACAGGGTTATTGAGACAAAATTCACATGACATATATTCACCCATTTGAAGTGTAGAAATCAGTTTTCTTTTTAATGTTTATTTATTTTTGAGAGAGAGAGAGCACGCACGAGGCGGGGAGGGGCAGAGAGAGAAGGAGACACAGAATTTGAAGTAGGCTCCAGGCTGAGTGTCAGCACAGAGCCCAAGGCAGGACTCGAACCATGAGATCATGAACTGAGCCGAAGTCAGAAGTTTAACCGACTGAGTCACCCAAGCACCCTAGAGATCAGTTTTTAATACACACACAGGAACTGTGTAGCTATCACAACTATCTAATTTTAGAAAATCTACATCATCCTAGAGGAATCTCATACCTGTTAGCAGTCATTTTCCATTCCCCTAACCCTAGCTGCCAGCAACCCCAACTCCATTTGCTGTCACTTTGGATATGCATATTCTGGGCATTTTATATAGATGGAATCATATAATATGTAGTCTTTTGTAACTGGCTTTCACTTGGCATGGTGTTTTCAGGGTTCACCTGTGTATCTTATGCATGAGTACTTCATTTTTTTATTGCTGAATAATATTCTATTGTATGGATATATCACATTTGTTTACACATTATCATTTAATGGACATGTGGACTCTATGCTTTTTGGCTGCTATGAATAAAGCTACTAACTTTCATCTACAAATTTTTGTTTGGACATATATTTTCTATTGGCTGTAAGCATAGAAGTTGAATTGATCAGTCATATAGAAACAAGAAACTATGTTTAACATTTTGATGAACAGCCAAGCTGTTTTTCAAAGAGGTACATCATCATTTAATATTTTCATCAGCAAAATAGGAGGGTTCTAGTTTCTCCACAGCTGGCCATCATTTGTTATTATCTGGTTTGTTTGTTTGTTTGTTTTTGGTGACAGTCATCCAGGAGAGTGTGAAGGGATATTGGTGTCTCAGATGGCTAATAAATTAGAACATCTTTTCATGATACTTTGTATGTATTTTTGAAGAAATGTCTATTTAAATCACTTAACCAATTTTAATTAGCTTATTCATCTTTTTTTTTTTTGGTAGTTGTAAGAGGTTTTTCTTTTTTAATACTTTTGGATACAAATTGTTTGTCAGATATATGATTTGCAAACATTTTCTCTTATTCTATGAATTATCTTTTCACTTGATGGTGTCCTTAGAAGCACAACAGTTCTTAGTGCTGATAAATTCTAATTGATATAATTATTCTTTTGTCACTTATTCTTTAGGCACTATATCTAAAAACAAATGTATTGATGGGGGGGTGCCTGAGTGGCTCAGTCAGTCAAGTGTCCAACTGAGCTTAGGTCATGATCTCACAGTTTATGAGTTTGAGCCCTATGTTGGGCTCTGCACTGACAGTGTGGAACATGCTTGCAATTCTCTCTCTCCCACTCTCTGTTTCTCCTCCACTTGTGCTCTCTCTCCCTCAAAATAAATAAATAATAAGAATATAAACTGTATTAATAGGGATAGAAAAAACTACCTTTCCTTTACTCAATACCTTTAGAATCTCAATGATAATTTTAACAATTGAAATCACTCTTGTTGGGCAATGTATAGTCACAGATTATCATGGCCTTTATAAAAAAAAAAATAGTGATAAATGAACCTAACAGTTCAGGCTTATAAAGCAAAACCAAAGAAAATTCGCTTTTTAAATTTTTGATATTTTGTATGAACACCCAAAAGAGGTGGAGATATTACTAGCTGAAATTTTAGTAAGTATGTACAACTCAAAATGATCTAAGAAATTAAAATAATTTTGTGAAATAATAAGGATTTAAAAAACTTCTCATTGTTTGCCTCAAAAGTAGCCATTTGTGTTGGAGACCAGCTCTGGCCGGGGTCTAGGGGTCCCTGAAGGATGGATGGTGACGGTGACTGAGGGGTGAGAGAGAGTCTTTCTGGTCACCAGGCAGGCATCTCCACTCTGACTGGGGCTCAACTTTATCATTAAGTGTTTGGGGGACAGCACAGAAGTGGCATTTGCCTTAGACAATGATTTCTGATAACAGACTTCTTTGATATGTAAGAATTTCCTGGAACATAGATTTGTAGAAGACTTCTGTATAACCTTTATCAACAGTGATTGAGATGCTTATCCCATGGGGAAGAAAGTATCTTTAGCATACCAGACAAAGTTTTTAGCATAAAAACGGTGAAGTTACTTCTCTGTGGGCAGGGGTCAATAGCTTGTTTAAGGTGGAAGTATCTAGAAAAACAAGTCTTTCAGGAAACACCTTTGCTCCCATAATCACAAAAGAAGAAGTTCCTCAACAGGTTCCTTGACAGGGAGCAATCAGCATATTCAAGGCCAGAATAAGTCACTCCAAATACTTGATAACAAATGCCTTGGGGGGGGGGGGCAGCCAGTGCTCCAAGCAGAAACAATTGGGTGGGGGTGGATATCTGCCCTTAACTCTAAATTAGGCTCTTTGTCTCAGGGTTAGACTCAAGCCCCCTTTATTATGTAAGTCTTGGATCTGCAAGACACTAAGGAAGAGGCTTTTGACAATCATCTTTGGAAAGGCAAGGACATGCCTTTCCTTATGAGCAATCTGTGTGGGGAATATCCATCTGATCTGGAATATTGTGAGGCCTGGTCAATACCAGCAACCTCATTTCCAGCATGAGCCAGTGGTAGCAGAAGGAGATACCAGTTTTCGTTTCTCTCATGGCAGGAGCTGTGCAAATGCTACCATTTCCTCTCTGTGACTGTCATTCAGCGAGGCCAGTGTGGCTCCCAGCACATTTGTCTGGGCGCCTGGGTGGCTCAGTCAATTGAGCCTCCAACTTTGGCTCAGGTCATGATCTCACAGTTCCTGAGTTTGAGTCCCGCATCGGGCTCTCTGCTGACAGTTCAGAGCCTGGAGCCTCCTTCAGATTCTGTGATACCCTCTCTCTCTGCTCCTCCCCCACTCACAATTTGTCTCTTTCTCTGTATAAAAAATTTTTTTAAAGTAATCATTTGTCAATAATGGAATCTAAGGAGTATTCAAACTGCTACTCTCTCAAAAGAGGAATAAAAGTCACTCTAAGATTCGGTTTTGGAATTTCAGCTATGTAATTTATGAAGTTCCTAAAACTGAAAGGCATCCTTTTAAAAAAAAGCCTTTTTTATTTATAACTCAATAAAAAACGTACAAATTTCAGAATTTATGCTTATAAAAATAGAATAATTACCAATATAACTGGCTTTGTGGGCTGAAGTAGTCATGGCTCTGAACTAATAAAATAGGCTCATCTTAATACATATCCATATGTTATGAAATGAATTACATTCACCCAAAATTGATGTGCTGATTTCCTAACCCCCAATGTGACTGTATTTGGAGACAGAGTCTTTAAGGAGATAATGGAAACTAACTGAGGTTATAGGATTGGGGTCCTAATCCAATAAGGTCCTCTTTATAAGAAGAGGAAGAGAGATCAGAAATCTGTGCATTTGCACACAAAGGAAAGACCATGTGAGGACACAGTGAAACGGCAGCAGTCTGCAAGCTGAGAGTCTCTTCACTGGAAACCAGCCCTGCTGACACCTTACCTTGGAATTCTAGGCTGCAGCGATGTGCAACAAAAAAATACATTTCCACCATTTTAAGAAATCTGTGGTATTTTGTTATGGCAGTCCAAGCAGACTATTTCACCAATGATCTTACTCACAGGTTGGGTCCAACATCAGATTTAACTTGATATAACCTATGGGAAAAGAACATTTGCAGAAAAATCTCAAAGTTGTTGGATTTGTTTTCTAGCTACTGGTTTATGTCAGTCAATGAGATCCCTGGAAGGCAGTCAACCAGAAATAGGACAGTGAAGTGAGGGCATTTCTTACTCTGGCTCCTTCTGTACAGGGTTACCCTATTCCTAGAGTAGGATAGGTTGACTGGAGGTGACTGTGCCTCCCACGCTACCTGTTCTTTCCTTTCATTTTCTGGTAATTGCTCCCTACCTTCCTTCTTTTAGTCTTAGAAGTGGTCAGAGCTTTGCCATTATTAGCTCCTTAGAAATATACCATCCTTTCTGATATGCTATACTCCACTCACACTTTTATAAATATTCTCTTTATTAAAAACTCCCAGAAGTATTCTAATTTGACTGTGCCATCTGTTTCATGTTGATACCCTGCCTGAAACAGAGATCTAACTTCTAAAACAGATACTTTCAATTTTGAAGAAACTTATGTAAGTTATGTTAGTAATATGATGCTAATGTAGTCGAATTAAAGCATCACGAAAACATTTATTTAAACTGATTTTCTCCAAATTATCTATGTGCCAGCTTAGAATTACTAATCTTAGTAATCACAAAGTATGAGTCAGACTTCTGTAATGAGCCTTGTAGACCTTTCCTGGTACTGAGAAATTACTTGGAACGCTAAAAATGTCACAATATTAAGCAAAGAAATTAAAGTCCATGACATAGATTCAAGAAGTTTAGAATTCTACTGTGGTGATCAAACTGGTGATTTTTTAATATTAAGAGTTGATCTGAGCTCCCTATATTATGAAAAGAACAGTTTGTGAACCAAAGGAAGTAGAACATTCTTTTTGCAATATAGAGCGATGCATAAAATGGAGATACTATATTTGCAACAAACATAAAATGCAGGGTACTATATTTGGCAAGTCTCATTTCATGGCTCTAGGATGAAAACTGGTGTTTATACTTATAAAAAAGAAACTCGAGATCTTGATGAGCCAGTTTTGGAAATCATTACTCTATCCAATCCTTCTATCCTGAGAAAGTGTTCATCTTTCAAGGGTGAGCTTACATTCTCTTGCTTTTGCACAACTTCCCGTAAGTAATCCCAACTTAAAAACATTTCCTTGGGAACCTAGTCTTTCATGCTCATGCAGACCTGGTTCTCTCTTCTGTCCTGCTCTTTCTTCTTTTCTACCAAAAGGAAGAAAAAAGGAATGAAGTTAGGAAGGAAAGAGGAAGAAGTTAAAAGAGAAATCATTAAAATGCAATGTGTACAATACTGTTAGTGTTCAGAGAGTTCCCATCCACTCTAAATTTTCCAGCCTCTATGAATTTGGGTTAGAGTCTTATGACCAGTCACATCATGTAAAATATGAGTAAAAGTGATACAGAAATTAGTACCAAAAGAAGGGTGCAGCTCTCAAAACAATAATATCTGGCCTGGAATCTGACAGGACATATGTTATGAAGTTATTCCTGAATGTTGAAAAGATGATTATCTGTATCAGGCAGTGACAAAATTATTAATACTGCTGTCCTAAGTAGGAAAAGATATTGTTTACTCACTTGTCAGGAGCTTTAAGGGAAAAAGGTAGAAAGCAGAAGGTTAAAAATATGTGCTGGTTGCTACTGAATATGTTGAGCAAGATAGTATAAGAAAGAGATGGGCTTAAGAAATAATCGGCAGATTCAATAATAAAAAAGAAGACAGACAGGAGTCTTATAGAACTGGACAAAACTACTGCTCCTAGATCCCAAATAGACACAAAAGGGATGAACAAAAGCTTTGAACAAAATGATCAAATGACTTGAGGATAAACACATTAAGGATGAAGACTTTACACCTATTTTTCCTGATACCTTCAATGCAGAAAACATTAGATTGACAGAGAGACATGAGTCAAGAAAACAAATACAGTAGAAATGAGAACTACATCTTTAAAAACCCTAGCATTTTGTTACTGGCATATAAAATTCATTAGGATTAGAAGACAATTTAGCATCTGTGGGAAGTGTTTCCAAATAAACTACAGATTTAGGAGTGGAAGAGTCTTTACATGAGACGTATAACCACCCATGATCCCTGAAGCCACACTGACGACATAGGCTCCTGGTGTTTCTCTTTCCTCACTCACTGCTCCCTTCATCCTCATACTGGCTTCTCTGCCATCTTCAAGCCTGATTTGGAGCCCAGTCTATTCTCTCTGCATTCTCTTCATGAGCTTGGTTACACAATTACATGGTTTTAAGTAAAAATAGATTTATGACAAGTTTTAAAAAATCTCTAAATCTACAAACTCTTCACAAGGTTCCACAACTGATATTCTAATATTTATTTCCAGTTAGATATGTAATAGACCTCTCAAGTTTAAAATGTGCCATAACAACAAATAAGTAAATACATAAATTAATGAATAAAATGTATCAAACCAGAGCTCTTGTTTTTCTCGCCACTCATCCCACCCCTGCTGGCTTGTTGTGGTCTCAGCATTCTCATCTCAGTAAATAAACCACAATCAAACCAGATTCTCATTCCAAAAAGAAAAACATAAAAGAATATATATGTGAATATCTCTTCTGGAACAACAACTACAGAATCCTATTATTCCAACAACGTCCAGAGAAGTTATAGAATTTCCCTACATATATCCCCAAGTCACCCCTTGGGACCTGAAATAATATAACTTCAGTCCTGACTAAATCTCCAATTTATTCAACCTCTTACTTCTCCTTTCTTTGCTCCAGCTACATCAGTTGGTCTCTCTTCTTTATTTTCATCATAATGCAGCACCCTCAAATTAGTACTCTTGCTTCACAGCTGAAACATTCTCATCCATCAGGTTTCAGGTCAGATGACAGTTTCTCAAAGAGCCTTCCAGATTGCTTTATATAAAACAGCATCATCATTCCTTTGAAGTTTCATCACTTAATTAATTTCTACTAGCACTTATTAAAATTTGAGTTATCTTTTTATTTACTACTAGTCTCCACAGATTGAATAATGAATGAGATCGGTGTCTTGATAGTGTTGTTTACCACTGTGTCCCTGATAGTTCACTTTGAAAACAAATTGTTAAATAAGAAATATAATGAGTAGATTGAATATAATTAACCAATATTCTTCATTCTGTTATTTTAGAATAGCTATAATATGATCGATAGAACTATCACTTTGTTATTTTGGACTTAAGTCTACTTCTTCTATTATGAAATTTGATAAAATTTGATAAAATTTAACATTTTTGAAAATTTTATTTTTTTTTTATTATATGAAAACATTGCAAATCTCTTATTACGGACAAGATCCCTCAGCCAGTAAAAATTGATGTTTAGAAATCCATGGTATGTTTTTAAGAGATTCTCTGTATTTGGTTATATATAAGTAACCATATAGTGCATGTACTTAAACTTGCTAATAGTGTGATAATAAGTCGACTAGCCAGTGACATCAATAGATATACATATATATGCATACACACACACACACACACACACACACACACACACACACACACACATCCCCTGTCACTACCTTTCTTACCCTCTGAAGAAAAATCTTATTGTCTCTAAGGATATATATTAGATTTTCATATTTTTAATTAGAAGATAGCACTAACTGCATAGTTGTTAATCTGGGTCTTATTACATCAGATGAGAGAGCAGAGTAATGCCAAAGGGTTAAAAAACAGAGGGACCCAGAAGAGTTAAATTAGAGACCAAAGATTCCAAGAAGATGAAGCAACTTAAAACCTCCTTTCTCATGACTGTAAGTGGTCCACAGTCACATAACAATTGATAACAAAACCCATGATAACTTGCCAAATGTTTTGCTCAAAAATTTAGAATGATCATTTAACAATAATCATTTTACATCTATAATTTTATTCTAATTATTTTCCTTATGTCATAAAAACCCTAGAAATGTTAGTAATATATATTTCTTTCTTAATGAAAAAAGTAAAGTATTTGAAATAATTAGAAAAGTACCCGGGAAAAGAGGAGAGCATAAATTTAGACTGAGGAGCATTCAAGATGTAAATGTATCTTTTAAACTATAATATGTGTTTGTGGTCATTGCTAAAACACTCAAAGTCTATAGAATGTACTGATTATACACACAGACCCTGGAACTTCACTTCTTAGGCCACAGCCTTTAATAAGTTTCTTGATGTCTCTATACCTCAGTCCCCTCATCTGTAAAACAGATGTAAGCTGCAATGTACGTCATAGAGTTACTGCAGGAATTAAATGGGTAAACATAAATAAAACACTAGAAACTCATGCTACTCACTCATACTAGTTTAAATCTATACTGAAATGTAGCTTTCCTGAGATATTTTATGAGATAGTATGCCCTATTTTTTCCTTGTGATACTATTAAAAAAGAAAAACTAACAAAGGACAGAAACTGCCTATCAATTTTATCTCGATATCTGCTAAAACAATATATTACCATATTGAGTCTTTGCTTATTTGTAATTTTAAAAATCTGACAGAAGAGTCAGTGACTAAAACATTTCTGAATATCTGCTATATGTATGGAGAAGTTGAAATATACTCTTATAATAAGTCTATTATAATCATCAATAGAAGATAAAATTTGAGGTGCCTGGGTGGCTCAGTCAGTGTTAAGTGTCTGACTCTTGACCTCCTCGTTTCCTGAGTTGGAGCCCCATGTTGGGCTCTGTGCTGACACTGCAGAGTCTGCTTGGGATTCTCTCTCCCCCTCTCTCTGCCCCTCCCTCACTTGTGCTGTCTCTGTCTGTCTTGAAATAAACTAAAAAATATATATAGGATAAAGATAGAAAACTTTTGAGCACCTTACAAAGGACAAAAATAAAATTTAAAGGGTTATGGGCTGTGGTCTAATGATGCATACAACTTTTCAAACTAATTATATGTACTACATAAAAGCCAGATGTTAGCACCTAAACTCTAGATATTCCAGTGTTAAATCTGAAGTTTTCCTTAATATTGCTGTTCATAAGAACTACAGGGATATTTCACAGAAAGTAAGAAAAAGGAGAGAAGCAAAGAATAGAGAGAAGGGAGGAAGAGACAGGGAGGGAAAGAAAAGGGGAAAGGGAAGGGAGAGACAAGGGAGAAAACAGTCAAATGCCTTTGATAATTCTGATTCAGCAGCATTGCTGTGGTACTCAGAAATGTGTTTTTTCAGTAGACATGCCATCTACAAATGTTTCTATATTATGAGAAAACTGCTTAGCTCTTACAATGGGTTATAAAACAGATTTTAAAAGATTGTTAACAAATTAATAAATTATAATGACTAAATTTCAGTATCTGTCTTTTATTTTAAAATAGGATTTGTCAAAAAATAAATAAAACAGGATTTGTCAAATTGTCTTCTATTTTTAGATATAGACGTTAGCCTATCTTTTTGAAATAATTTTATTTAGGAAAAAAGTTTTAACTAAATATTTTCCTTAGCCTATTCTTCAGGCACTTGACTGGTCAAATTATATAAAAGTTTCTTTGGGCTCTATTTCTTTAACTAGTTAATATAAATTCTACACAATTGGCACACAAAGATATACGGTTAGGTATATTTGTTATAAAATATGAATGTAAAATAAATGTAAATAAAATAAATATTTTTTGTACAGTGTACTTGTGATTGGCTAAAGTATCTATTTAATACATGAAATAAAATGTCATTCATCATTTTATGTGATCCTGCAATTTAGTACTGATCATAAAACAAAAAATTTAAAGAAAAAAGCTATACTTATAAATCATCTAGCTCAAATGCAATGGGTCTGTAGATTAGGACACTGAGTCTGAGAAAATGTAAAGTGTTTTTAAATACAGAGATTAGATCCCAAATTGCTATATCATATCGCATGCTAACATATAATCACCATATATGTATATACATATACACTGAAAGTTGCTCAATGAAACTAAACATTATGTAAAGTAAAAGTATTAAAATTAATCCATAGGTACTATGTTATGTAAAAAAAAGTTTAAAAATAATTTTATATGTTTCAGAATCTTTTTAAGAATGCAAGTGATCACAGAAACACATCATATGGTCATAAAGATTTATAAGCTGTTAAATGAACTTCAGGGCAGATGCAGAGAACATGTAACACCTGGCATAGACAGTACGTCTAATGATAATACAAATCCTTTATGGTACATTAACACCTTCAAAAATGACTAATGTCCTAAGATTAACTCCGCAGAAAGTTACAGATGAGGGTCAAAATGAAATGTAATTCTGTGAAACAAAATCAGCAATAGAATTCATCTAATGTTTCTGTTATAACTGTTGCAATTAATATTTTCCAATAAACATAATTTAAGGTCTATGATGAATGATATTTATTTCTTTTAGGATCTGGGCTATTTTGAGATTTATCTGAATTAGAAATATTATATATTCTATTTCTCATTATGTGCCTAATTAATTCAATGTATTAAAAATTCATCTTACTTTGTTCAGATCAGGCAAGCTAACACTTTTTAATTTCATTGTGCTCAAAAATTAATTCTTTCTGCTACTTTAAGGCCAAATAACTTATTCATATTACTCAAATCATCAGAAAAGCATAACTTTCCCCTTAACACTTTTGTGAAACTAAAACTTCTCTGAAAGTTCTTCCTTCTTCCACAATATTCAAATTTCATAATGGGTAACTTAGAATGAACCAAGTAATATAATATTTTACTCCATATGTGATTTTTGTTGTTTATTGCATTATTATACAGAACAATGTAAACAATGATTGTATGAAGATAAATTTCCAAATAACTAAGTCCAAGCATTTAAAAATATAAAGGAATCCTTAGGTTAAAATTTCAATATCTTTCCTTGTAAGCATTTCTAGAAAGTTATCTCTTGTTTATACATATATATATATGAATAAATTGAAAAAGACAAAATGAAATTTCGCTAAGCCTAAATAGCAATAATTTATCATAAGGTAAATCACATAGAGTATTTGAATATTGTCTGAAGTTTGTTATAAGGTATATCAAAAGATGTATCTCCCATTAGCTCTTTGTTTCATGGAAGTATTTAGTTCTATTAGTCTATCACAATAACTGATAAGTTAATTATAGACTAAGTTTTAGTAAAATCTGTGTTCTTGCCTATTTATATAGAATCTATTATTTTCTGATTGATTCTTGTGTCTAGAATTATTTCTTATTTTAAATACTTCAGGTTGCAGATTAGAAAATATAAACGGAATCAACTGTTTATGTACATAAAGTCTACTATCGGTGGAACAATAAATTTTTTGTTAATTTATGAGCTGCCTGGGTGGCTCAGTTGGTTGTGTCCAACTCTTGGTTTTGGCTCAGGTCATGTTCTCATGGTTCGTGAGTCTGAGCCCCACGTCTGGCTCTTCACTGATAGTGTGGGGCCTGCTTGGGATTCTCTCTTTCCCTCTGTCTCTGCATCTCTGCCTCTCTCTCTCTCCCTCAAAATAAATAATATCTAGTGTTATTTGTCTACTTACTTTCAATTGTACAGTTGGTCATGAGTCTTTTTCTTTGAAATGTCCATGATAGACAAGTCCATAGAGATAGAGTAGACTAGTGGCTGCCAAGACTGTTTTGCGAGAGAGTATAGTAGCATCCCCTTATCCACAGGGGATACGTTTCCAGACCTCCAGTAGATGTCTGACACCAAAAAGAGTACCAAGCCCTTTATATACGTGTTTTCATGTACATACATACTTACGGTAAAGTTTAATTAATAAGTTAAGCATGACAAGAGACTAAAAACAATAATAAAATATAATAATTATAGCAATATACTGTACAAAAAGATAATGAATGTGATTCTTTTCTCAAAATACTCAAATTGTACTGTATTCACCCTTCTTCTTGTCATGGTGTGAGATCATAAAATATCTATGTGATGAGATGAAGTGAGTGGAATGATATAGGCATTGTGACACAGTGTTAGGCTACTAATGACCTCTGACGATACTTCAGAAAGAGAATCATCTACTTCTGAATCATGGTTGATCTCAGGTAACTAAAATCACAAAAGCAAAACTATGAATGGGGAGGGGACTACTGTAAGGGCAAGTAAGTCCTAATGTGTGTATGGGGCTTTTAGGGACAGTGATAAGATGTTCTAACGTCAGTTAGCAATGATGATCACACAACTCTGTAGATTTACTAAAAACTATTAAATTGTATATTTTAAAAGGTGTATAGATTCGCATGTGAATTAGATCATAGTAAAAATGTTATAAAAAAATCCACATTGGAACTTCTTCTAACACTGGTACTCAGTGATGATGGGACATGTGAAGTACTGAGTAGGTGCTCCAGCACAGTATGAAAAATATAATCGGGCAAGAAACATTTAGTATGGGAAATGAAATTCTGGAACTCTGCAAATTAGTAAGAATGGAGTGGGGAGACAGTTATGTCACAACTGAAAAAATAGGTCATGATTTCTTTTTCCTGTGTAGATGGGATGAGTGCATGATGTAATAATGTAAGACCCAAAGAATGGTTAAAAAAAGTAGTTTGTTGTCTCAGGTAATCTTAGAACGATCTTGTAAATTTTATGTATGTTAAAATATAAGAAAGAGCATGTTATCAACCGGGTCAATTAGGAATTATTATCTATACAGTATTCCAGTGGAGCTCTTTTGTGAAATCATATAAAATTATTAATGACAAATGGAGATAGATTTCTGTGTATATAGTCACAGATTTCTGTGTGTTTGTATGTGTGTGTATGTGTATTTGTGAAAAAGACAGTGTGTGTTTCAGTGTTTTTGGAGAGTGGGAAATGGCAAAGTAGTTTGGCAGAACGAAGCTAGAGCTTTGCCTTAGGCTCACACATAACTCACCTGTTGTAGAAATGAAACATTCAAGGGTAGAACATTAAATCACTGAACATGACAGAGAAAATTTAATATTATGAAGGCTCTATAGCTTCACAAAAATTTAAGAATAGAATAAGGTTGTAAACAAGGAGAAAGATAAGATTCGCATTCCAATAAAATTCTTAATTCAAATTTACTCCCTTCAAATAACTTTAAAATTTATACTTTGCATTTGAAGATCAAGCAGATATTCTCTCCTTACTCATTTTTTATATCAAATCCAACAGCAAACCTGTCTGTCACAGTAACTGAAACAAACTTATTATTAAGCTGGTATGCCCTAGGGATATGTTTTTTAGGCAGGAAATTAAATTTCTAAACAGAAATTCAGTCAATTATAATTTATTTTTAAAAATATATTCTTTCTTAGGGGCACATGGGTGGCTCAGTCAGTTAAGTGACTTCGGCTCATGTCATGATTTCACAGTTCGTGGGTTTGAGCCCCGCGTCAGGCTCTGTGCTGACAGCTAGCTCAGACCCTGGAGCCTGTTTCAGATTCTGTGTCTCCCTCTCTCTCTGACCCTCCCCTGCTCATGCTGTCTCTCTCAGAAATAAATAAAAATCATTAAAAATTAAAAAAAAATAAAATAAAATATATTCGTTTTTAGAGAATCTATAATCAGGAAACAGATATTTATCACCCTTTCCCAAAATTAAATATAGATCTCATAATGATGATGGACAAAATCAATGAGAGTAAAGAAAAAAATGTAATGATTAAGTATGCTGTAGGTTTTTTTTTTTTTAATCATTGAAATTAGTTTTAGATGGGAGTATATCAATTGGGTTAGATTGTGAGGTGGTATTTTATAAAATATAACCTAATATATCATTGCCCATCACAGCAAAGTTTTATTTCTTGCTCATACCACAAACTTAAAAAGGGACAGGCAGGTGACATTAATGGAGGCATGCAATGATTCATCTGTGTCTATACAGTGGAGGTGCACTGGCACTTAGAGTCACAAAAGTGTAACTGACAGCTATTTACACATTTTATTGGCCAATGTAATGGCCACACTTATCATCAAAAGAGTTGGGGAAACACAACCCATTATATTCCCATAAGCAGAAAAGAAGGGATTATAAGGTAAAGAGCATTCATGAATACTGTTAATAGTTTCTGAGATCAAATTTTAATACACTGAATTGAGACTGAAAATAAATGTTCATCTGGTAAATCTGAGAATTACCAGAACTTGAGGAATTTTATATGATTTTGAAAGTTTATTTATTTTGGGGGGGGAGGACAGTAAGAGAGGGGGACAGAGGATCCAAAGCAGGATCTGTGCTGACAGCAGAGACCTTGATGTGGGGCTCAAATCCACAAACCATGAGATCATGATCTGAGCCAAAGTCGGAAGCTTAACCGACTGAACCACCCAGGTGTCCCAGAACTTGAGGAATTTTTAAAAGGCACTGATAAAAGTTCACTATGCTACCAAAAACATTTACAATTAGGGTTAGGATTAGGTTATCTAAGTAAGATCCATGAGTAATTACAACTAAACATCTATTTTTTAAAAATACTTTTATTTTTTTTGAGAGAAAGAGAGAGTGAGCCAGTGTGGGGAAGGGGTAGAGAGGGAGGTAGAGAAAAAACCCCAAGCAAACTGTTCACTGTCAGAGCAGTGTACTCTCCCTTGCTTGTGCTGACTCTTCCCCTCTCTCTCTTTCTTTCTTTCTCTCAAATATAAAATAAAACACATTTTTTAAAAACTGAAGCTAAAATTATAAGTAGAACTTTTCTTTTAATGTTTTTTTAAAAAATTTATTTCTAGGAGAGAGAGAGAGACAGCGTGAGCAGGGGAGGGTCAGACAGAGAGGGAGTCACAGACTGAAGCAGGCTCCAGGCTCTGAGCTGGCAGTCAGCACAGAGCCCGACGCGGGGCTCGAACCCACGAACCGCGAGATCATGACCTAAGCGAAAGTCGGACGCTTAACCGACTAAGCCACCCAGGCGTGCCAATATAAGCAAAACTCTTTAAACAACTTTCTTCTTCACCTTAGAAACAATGGCAAAGTGTTTTTTTCAAGATACTAAGTTTCTATTGTTGTAACAAACTACAATAAGCTTGGTGGCTCCAAAACACAAATTTAGTATCCTTCAATTATGGAGGTCAAAAGACCTAAAATCCATGTATTGGCAGGCTTTGTTATGAAAACCGAGGAGTGTTTCTTTTCTTGCCTTTTCCAGAACCTAGAGGCCTCCTGCATCCTTAACTGATCTATCTCTTCCTCCATATTTGAGGACAGCAGTGCAACAACTTCAAATCTCTTTCACCTTTGGCTTCTACCAACCTGTCCCCTCTTCATCTCTGACTCTCCTGTCTCCCTTTCATCAGGACCCTTGTGATGAGGTTCATTTGTTAACAATGTATTAACTGTTCTGATACTAGTTCTGTTTTTGAAATTTCAAAAAGTTTACAAATTATTCAATTAAATGTTTTCTCAGGTTTTAAAAAAAAGTTTCACTAGAATTTTCATTTCTTAGGTTATCAAATTTACCAATCATAACCTTTCATTACAAGTTTTATAGGATTTAAATGTACCAGAAAGATTGGCTAAATAAAGTTGGTAGTAATTGAATGTTGCATTTGCTTCTGATAAACCTCTTCATATTATTTTTAACAAGTTCTGAAAGATTTTTCTTTCAAAACAAACAAGAAAGACAAGTTGTTTTGAAATGCATGAGCTTCTCTGTTAGCATAATGATAAAAGAAAGATCTTTCACAAAATAAGTGTCTCAATGATACAGAAGCTGAGGTCAACACTGTGAACAGGAGTTGGAACAAACTGGTAACAAGGGGTCAGTACTGGTCACTGATGTAATATGTTCTCTGCACAGCATACTTGTTATTGCATCACACTTCTTATCGGTACTTTGTAATCTGAGTGGACTCTACTTCAAGTTAATAAAATTAAGGGATGGGCTTAACTTCTATACATGCTTCTCCACTGACAGTGATTCTAGTAATCTCATGAGTATTAAAGAAGCAGAATGGAAAGTAATATTGGCATAAAATTATTTTGTTTTGAAACTGTAGTATGCAAGATTAGCCTTAAGTAATAGTGTTAGTAACAGGTTAAAAATTCATATAGACCGCAGGGGATACAATAGTGACTAAATTGATGGGTTTAGGGGTGGACAGTAATTTGAAAATAATATAAAATGTGTACCTTATCCCATCAAGCATGATGCAAAGTGGTAAATGATACAGGATCGGAGAGAAGTTAAATGTTATTATGTAACTCTCTGAAATCTGTTGTTAAGTTGGGAAGCTATGATTAATGAAGAGAAAGTATTTGGAGAATCATCAAAAATCTCTGTTCTTGGGGCACCTGGGTGGCTCAGTTGGTTGACTTTTGGACTTAAATTCAGGTCATGATCTCACGGTTCATTAGTTCAAGCCTCACGTCGGGCTTTGTGCTGACAGTGACAGTGCTGAGCCTGCCCCTGATTTTCTGCCTAATTCACTCTCTGCCCTTCCCCCACCCGTGCTCTTTCTCTTTCTCTTAAAAATAAATATTTTAAAAAATCTCAGTGCTTCTGCATAGACAATAAATATCAAAAACATTAGGTCTGAAAATGCAGACAGAGGTTTGGATCAACTTTAAACAGAAAAGATAAAGTCTGAATTTTCGAAAAGTGTTGTTTATGGATAATATGTAGGACATGATTTTGTTAAGACATGATTTTACAATGTAGGAATTTGTTTTGTGTGAATATACATTTTTGGCTATGCACCAACAATTGGTTAAGAAATACATGCATATTTTTCCAACGGTTACTGGATTACATTGAGCACCAAAAAGCAACATGAATAAATTAAATTGAAGGATTTCTTTCTTGCAAAAAATTGGGAAGTTAGGAACTTCCTAAAATTATTGTGTAGCATATGCCATCAATTTTATACTATATCTGGTAACTTTTAAAACCTTAAATTTTCTAGTATTTGCATTAACTGTCCTTTTGTAAATAGTAAGTAATATTTGTTTTATATTTAAAACACTGTGTTCAATTTATATATCCATATAAATGTATGCACAGTGTATTGCCAGACACATCACACAATAACTTCATGAATACTTAATGCTTTTTATTCAGAATGTACATAGATTTCATAAAGTTCCTCCACTGCTGCATAAACAGTTCATAAAACCAGCATGATCTGACTGCGCAAGTGCTTTTTAAAATTAACTTGGTAGTAAATTTTAATTATTTATCCAAGCTGTATTATGAGCTTATATTTTGCCAGTAGTGTTTGATGGCAACATTGTGACTGGGCTTAGATTCTTATACAATGTAAGTTATATAAAATAAAATATAAAATATGTTTAGATTATTATGTCATCATGCTATGATTCTTGGTCCTTATTGCAAATAATTAATAAATAAATATTCTAGATTAATACATAAGGTAATTTTTTTCTAATAGCATATGTATATTGACATCATACATTAAAAAGAAAAAAAAAGGAGAAAAATACCACCTTTTCATAAGGGTGCATAAAGGCGCTCTTATAAAAAGGCATCCTACATAATGATCATGATTGGACATGATTACTTGAGCTATGCTTTCACTATTTTCTTTTCAGCGTGTTTACCATTAAGCAGGCAATTGGGTTATTTTGTGTGATAGATCTATTTCCTGACACAATGTCTACATCTTGTAACAGCTCATTGAGTGAAAAGAATTTGTGTGACACACCAAAGAAGCATACATACATACATATGTATGTATAAAACTTAAGGGTAAAACTTATAATTCTTCGGCAATAGTAAATTCAGCCTAAATAATGAAAAATTGTAATAATACATGTGATGAACAAGGCTTTTACAACTGACAACTATAAGTGATGGTAGTATTACAGAAGCAATGTTTCAAGAGAAGAAAATAACAAATTTAAGTGGAATCAAGTATCATAAAATGAGATGTACTAGAAGAATTCACAAAATAATACAACTTGAGTTAGTGATAATGATTTCTGGTAATACCTACTTGATAATGGAGTTTATTACACAACTTCTAATAGAATGTCCTGCTGAATGCAGTTAAAAGCCATTTTAGCTAAACAGTGATGACTATATGTCATCACACCTTCTGTCGGATTTGAGGGAAGAATAAAACCCAGGAAACATCACATTTTCAATGAGAAGACTGAAAGGGAGACAATCCTTAGATATCTGCATTTAGATAGACTGCCCAACATTAAATTTCTGCCACTTATGTATGCCCTGTCTCCATTTGAATCCAAACCCTGAAAGCTAAAATTTGTGCTTACAATAGAGAAAGGCAGTAATGTAAGCTTTATGTTATTCCACACATTAGACAATAAATAATAACACTTGATAGTATTTGAAGATAATTTATAATCTTTATGAATAGCTGATAATTGAAAGTAAATAATTTTAGATCATTTTTATTTTATTGATTGACTGACTATATTTAATTTAATCTGTTTTTTGGCCTACATAAAAATCTTTGTTCGAATCTCAAATAGAAAGAAGATTATTTCCCAAAGCCAGTGAATCTTAAACTTTGCTGCACAGTGGAATCTCCAGGAGGAAGAGAGAGAGGGGGGTCTTTAAAAACATTTATATTTATTTCTAGGCTATTATCCACAGGCATAAAGATTTAATTGATACGGGGTATGACTTTGTCATCCAGAGTTTTAGAATCTCACTACATGGTTTCAGTATTCCATATAATTTGGGAAGCTAAAACCTTATTCTTTTTCAGAGCTATTTCGGAGCTACCCACGCCCCCAAAAATGGAAAACAGAATAACACCAAAACATTTTGATATTATTATCAAACCATACCTTGAGGATCACTTTGCATTCTGAAATTCCATATATATGTTGCTAACAATGGGAGAGGCTTAAAATAATGATTCAAACTTTGTTCATGACCCTTATCTTAACAAAACCTCATGTCTGGCCTTGCCTCTCTAGATCAAACCTAGATTAATCTGCTACATGTAAGTTCTAGCCAAAACTCAATGATTGTTGATCCTACTTCAAAGTAATGACCAAGAGTAGGCATGGTGGAAAGGCAAAAACGAATAATCCTTGATCACACTACAGTGTGTTCTCCATCTCACTTTGTTCTCATTACAACATCATATATTAGAAGTAAATTCCCACCACCTGATAGATAAAAAATGGATATTTTGGAGAGTTAACTATCTTGTTCAAAGAGTGGACTTAGGCAGGAATAATAAAAAGTTTGATCGGACCCAAAAGACTTTGATCCTTTTAACTTGCTGTATTTTCATTCTAATTCTTCTAGAAAACAATAAATCATAAAAACGATTGAGATGTAGAATTAAAAGAACAATTTGGATCATTGTGCTATTAAACCACAGGATACATGGGTCTCATGTTTCTGAAGATGTGGAAGAGAAAAAAACATATTTATATGAATGGACTTGATTGACACAAAGTCTCTTAACACTGCCGTTAGGAACTCAACATCTAAAGTCATGAAATTGCTTGAATCTAATGTAACTGAAATCTTGTGAGGTAAAAATAAAATTCAACATATATATGATGGCTATATACATAAATGTACTGATATTATTTATATATAACATTTTAATATATTTCAAACAGAATAGATTACAAGGCTATGAATTATGATTGGGAGTCCTTTTTCATTTATTAAATCCCTTATTATTTCCTATATGGTACAAGTTTCATCCTATAAGCTCAATGCAAGTCTTTAATAATCTGACTTTAAATTAACTTTCAAAATATGTTTGGCCTGTGTGTATGTCTCCTAAAAAAACTATGAACCTGCATATCTCTGTTCATAATAATTTCTCTGTTCATAATACTCTCTACTGTTCTCTCTCCATCTCAGCATAGAAATATAATGTTCATTTTTTTCTTTTTTTAAATGTTTTATTCATTTCTGAGAGAGAGAGAGAGAGGCAGTATGAGCAGAGGAAGGTCAGTGAAAGAGGGAGACACAGAATCTGAAACAGGCTCCAGGCTCTGAGCTGGCTGTCAGCACAGAGTCCCACGCGGGGCTTGAACCCACGAACCGCGAGATCATGACCTGAGCCGAAGTCGTATGCTTAACCGACTGAGCCACCCAGGCGCCCCTATAATGTTCATTTTTTTCTGAGTGTAAATGTTACTTCAGCAAATTCTTCCAAGTCAGGACAGAAGTAAGCACTGCCCTCTTAAATGCTCATCCATCTCCCATGATTTCCTTTCCTTAAGTAAATGGGAACATTAATAACTTTTCAAGCACAGAATCTTGATATTAGAAAGACTGGCTTCAAATTCTAACTTGACAACTTATTAAGAGCTTGATTTTGGCCACATTGTTTGAACTAACTAAGTTGTACTTTCCCCATACTAAATTAAGAGTTAGTATTTTATAAAGACATTGTAAAAAAAATAAATGAGGCATATAGAGTACACATTCCATTATGCATATAAGCATCACTTTAATGTTTTAATTTGATGGTAAAGTCAGCCTGTTGAGCTATACCATTATTATATATCCTACTAGATATAAAATTATAAATATATAAATGTGCTTAAAGCATTTTGAATCTGTATTTCCAATAAGTTCCATCTGTTGGAAGAAATAAATTCCATAGTATTAGCATTTCTTTAAATCACCAAGATGTGATCTGTTTTCCAATACTGAGTGATTTTCTAATAAGTTCATATTCTCTCTATTACCATTCATTTATGCACATGCACACACACACACACACACACACACACACACACACAAATCCTACTGTCCTTTCCAAGTTTGGCAACATTGTGAAACTAAAGCAACTCCTGTGTTTATGGATGAAATTCAAATTCCCTATTTTATTGACTGCTTAATTCCTACAAAATTAAGCCACCTGCTTACTTAGTACAACATTACATTAACTCATTCTGATTATACTGCAGACTGCAAGTGCCAATGTAAATAGTGAGTAGGCACATCTCCAAAATATTTTCTAGCAGAATATTCTGTGCTCTATGGACACTTTTAACTGACCAGTGTGTTAATAGTCATGCAATAGGCAGTACAAATGTTAGCATAAAATAAATACTCAAAAACAGAAGGAAAGCAACAAAACAAAAGTTACCCAGAAATAATAAGGAAAGTTATATGGAATCTGGAAATTCAGTATGTGGAATCCTATTATCAGACTCCCCCAAGGACAAAAATAAAAATGCATCATAAAATGATCTTTGCTAGTATTAAGGTGCCTCTTCTTTGATCAACTTGATTATAATAATACATAATCAGAGGGTTATACACATTCAAACACAAATTCAAATATTTAATAAATAGTAATCCTGAATTTTATTTAACTTTTTAAAGCTTTTTTAATGTTTATTCATTTTTGAGAGATGGAGAGACACAGAGCATGAGTGGGGGAGGGACAGGGAGAGGTAGACACAGAATCCGAAGAAGGTTCCAGGCTCTGAGCTGTCAGCAAAGGGCCTGATGTGGGACTCAAACTCACAGACCGTGATATCATGACCTGAGCTGAAGTCTGATGCTTAACTGACTGAGCCACCCAGGCGCCCCTAATCCTGGATTTTAATGATCTAAATTCATCAACATATTGCCAAATTATTTAGCAGTTAGCAAATATGCATCCCACATACAGAATGCACTGTTTTTGTTTTTGTTTTTTTTTAATTTGAGAGAGTGAGAGAGAGAGAGAATGGGCAAGTGGGAGAGAGCATCAGAGGGAGAGAGAGACAGAATCTCAAGCAAGGATCATAACCTGAGCCAAAATCAAAAGTGGGGCACTTAACAACTGAGCCACCCAGGTGCCCCCAGGATGTCCTTATTGACTGACTTACATTTCAAGAATTTTTAGGATCTATCTACATTATATTCCTCCAAATTCCCTCTCTCTAAATTACCTTTAATGGTATAAAGATATAATCATTTATATGTACATACATAAAATGTATACATCATATATACATTCCCACATACATATAAAGGACTTTCTGCATACACATATACATATATGTATATGCTACACATGGATATATATGGACACATGCACACACATATACATATGTGTATATAAAGATCTCATCTGTGAAAATGGTAAAGTAGGGAAGTACCAGGAACGTGTCCTTACCAATACAACACTGCAAAATCTGCCTGATGCAATTATTTTGGAACTGGTGTCTACTGAAGGCTTAAAACTTCCAAGAGAAAGCCTGGATGGTAAACTGAAGTTAATTTCAATTTTGGATCTTAGCACGGTAGCACCTAACCCTCCTCAACCCCTCTGGTCACAGTAGCAACCTAGCAAATGTTCCAGAAGCAGCTTGGACGCATAACTTGTGGCAGCCGGGGTGGGCAAAAAGGACCCTGTCCTACAAATATCAAGTATCTCTGCCCTGATAGGGGGTTATTGCTTCTATCTCAGAGATGCAGAGAAATGTCATCAAAACTAAAGAAAAAAAAAAAAGAAAAATAAAGAAACAGTTGCTAAATACTGACTGAAGGTATATCTCATTATCAAATATATTGAAGCACATATAGAGTAGAAAACATTTATTCAACATCCCACTTTAGTTCGTACTAAATTCTATCCTACTCTTTGTCTCTATGAATTTGACCACCCTAAGGATCCCCCACAAGGGAAATTATAGAGTATTTATCTTTTGTGGCTGACTTACTTCACTTATTTTAAATCTTCAAGGTTTATCCATATTGTAGCACGTGTCAGAAATTTCCTCATTTTTAAGACTAAATTATATTCCATTGTAAGTACATAGCACATTTTGTTTATTCATTAACATTCAATGGACACTTGGGTTGCTTCCTTTCCACTTTTTGAATCTTAAGAATAATGTTGTTAAGAATATACTTATAGAAGTATCTGCATGAGTCCCTGTCTTCAATTTTGAGGCACATGCCCCAAAACAATATTGATGGATCATATGACTAATAATTTTTAAAAATTTTTCGAGAACCATTATACTGTTTTCCACAATTTCTACCATTTTATAGTCCCACTAATAACAGTGCATAAGGACTTCAATTTTCTACATCTTCATCACACTTGCTACTTTTTTAAATATATATATATATACTAGCCAGTCTAATGATTATAAAGTGGTGTCTCATTGTGGCTTTGATTTGCATTTCCCTAATGATTAGTGATGTTGAACATTTTTTTCATGTCCTTATTGACCATCTACAGATCTTATTTTGATAAATGTTTACTCAGTCTTTGTCAATTTTTTAAAAAAATGTGAGAAAGGATATGTGATATTTATCATCTAACCTGTTTTTAATATACAGTTTAGTACACAGTATTAAGTATAGTGTGAAGTATATTCACATTTGTCTGCAACAGATTTCCAGAACCTTTTCATTTGAAACACTGAAATTCTATAATCACAAAATACTAACTAGCCTTTTCTGTAACTATCCTTGGCAACCAACTTTCTACTTATTGTTCCCATGATTTTTTTTTTCTATTTTAAACATTTCATGTGAGAGAAATCATATGGTTATCTGTCCTTTGGTGACCAAATTACATTGCTTAACATTATATCCTGAGGATCATCCATGTTGTAGCATGTGACAGATTTTCCTTCGTTTTTAAGGCTGCACAGTATTCCACTGTATGTATACACTATATTTTCTTTATCCATTCACCTGTTTATGAACATCTCTGTTGCTTACACCTCTTGGGTATTGTGGATAATGCTTCCATTAACAAAGTATACAGATACTCTGCAAGATCTTGCTTGGCAAGAAAAATACCCAGAAATAAGATTACTGGGACATACAGTTAATTCTTTTTTTTTTTTAAACTTTTTAAAAAATGTTTTATTTGTTTCTGAGAGAGAGAGAGACAGCATGAGCAAGGGAAGGGTCAGAGAGAGAGGGAGACACAAAATGGGAAGCAGGCTCCAGGCTCTGTGCTAGCTGTCGGAGCCCACCCCAACACAGGGCTTGAACCCATGAACCATGAGATCATGACCTGAGCCGAAGTTGGACGCTGAACCGACTGAGCCACCCAGGCGCCCCTTTTCTTAAACTTTTTGAGGAAGCTTCACACAGTGTCTCCTAATGGCTATAACATTTTACATTTTCCCCAAAGGTTCACAAAGTTTCCAATATCTCTGTATTCTTATCAACATTAATTTCTGTTCTTTCGATAACAGCCATCCTGATGGGTGTAAAATATCTCATTGTGGTTTAATTTACATTTACCTAACAATTAGTAAGGTTAAACCTCTTTTCATATGCTTAAATTTCATTTGTATATCTTTTTTGGAGAAATACGTATTCAAGTCCTATGCCCATTTTTAGGTGAGTTAATTTGTTGTTCTTATTAAGTTGTAGATGCTCCTTATATATTCTGGATATTAATCCCTTATCAAATATATGATTGACAATTATTTTTTCCCATTATGTCGGTTGCTTTTTCATTTCCTTTAATGTCATTTCCTTTAATACACAGAATTTTTAAAGTTTGATGTGGACACATTTTTTGAAAATTGTGTTGCCTATGCTTTTGGTGTCATATCTATAGAAATCATTGGAAAATCTGAATACCTGAAATTGTACCCTAGATTTTCTTAATGGAGTGTTATAGTTTAGGTCTTACATCTTTGATCAACTTTGAGTCAAGTTATGTAAGCTTGTGTATTAGCTAAGGGTTAGATTTCACCCTTTTACATATGGATATCTATTTTTCCCAGCACCATTTATTGAAGAGATGATCTTTTCCCCTTTGTAACAATATTTAGACTTCCTACCCATAAAAATCACTTATTCATGTTCATTGATTTCCTTCATCATAGTTTTTTTTTTTCCTCATTTAGATTCTGGACATATTTCATTGGCTTTCTACCTATGTTATTTCTTTTGTGTTGGTGCTAATGTAAAATGTATTAAATTTTTTAAATTCAAATTCCAATTGTTGATTGCTGGTATAGAGAAAAAACTGACTTTAACTTACTAACATTGTATCATGCAAACAATATAGTTAGTTATTAATTTTAGAGTTTTTTGTTGATTCATTAAAATCTTCTACCTAAGTCATCATGTTTTCTGTGAACAAAAAACAGTTTTCTTTATCCCTTCCTTATTTGTATACCTTTCATTTTATTTTCAGGTCTTATAGCCTTAGCTAGGACTTCTAGTACACACAATCTACCTCCAGGAATTCATCAGTTACTATTCAGGTGGTCTAGCAGCTGCTTCTGCTTCAGATGAGCTGATCTCTTGCTCTCGCTCTCTCTTTTTTGTATTCTCCTGTTTCCTACACTCTCAGAATGATACTTTCCCCTGTGACCAAGACAGCCTTATTGTTCCCCAGAGCATGGCTAAATTATAGACAGATACCTTCCTGATTATAGAACCATGGTCTCCCTTACAGTATTTACTTTAGACTATTTACAATTGCAGGGGTGCCTGCAGTGGTGGCTCAGTCAGTTAAGCATCTGACTTTGGCCTAGGTCATGATCTCACAGTTCATGGGTTCGAGCCCTGTGTCAGGCTCTCTTCTGACAGCTCAGAGCCTGAAGCCTGTTTCAAATTCTGTTTTCTCTGTCCCTCTCCCGCTCATTCTCTGTCTGTATCTCAAAAGTAAATAAACACCAAAAAAGATTTTAGACTATTTACAATGGCAAATTCGTGTTTTGCCCTTTGTAATTAATGTACATCTTCTACTAAACTCTTGCCAATTTTTTACAACCTGGTAATGTCCTTCTAAAAGACCTGGGAAACATTTCTTTTAAATATAAGTATCAAAAGAGGTTAGACTACTATCTCTCAGTTTCTGAAGAAGGATTCAGAGTATAACTTCAGTGGGTGCTAAATAGCAGACTCAGATGGTCTAATTACACAGAAAAATATTAGCAAACTCAGAATAATTTAGTGTGTCCACCATATTTCACTGAATAACTTATCCTAGTACATTTACATTTTGATTAACCTCCTTCAGCTTTTTCACCAGCCACTCCGCTGCTTAAAAATCCCTCAGTTTTTTGTTTCAGTGGAGTTGAATTTAGTCTTGCTCCCCTATTTCAATAATCTTGAAGAAAGTGTTCCTTGCTTGTTTAATTCTATTCAGTAGAATTTCTGTTTTGACACCTGTGACCACAATATTCTAATGAACCTAAGAAAAATCACTGGCTTTCAATTGTTCAGCTTTGTTCTTGTTGTGAAAGCAGAACTGATGACTTGCAAACTTTTCACAAACAAACTTTTCACTTGCAAACCTCTTTCACTAGAAAGAGGAACTCTAGATAGACTAATCCTTAATTACAAACTTTCTGAGCAGTATGAAAATAAATGATTTGTGTATCTTTCTTAAGGGGTAGTCTGAATATTCCCAAATAGTAATAGCAACCACAAAAGATTCTAGGAAGTGTATTTGGGTCCTGGAATTTTCTAGATCATCTTCTGTTAAAGCCTAATAGATTTGGCACTAATATAATAAATGGAGAATGACTATAATAACAAGAGTATTGTTATTATTATTTTGGAAGATAAAGATTTGTTTTATTGAATAAGTGATCTGTGTTATTGCTATGGCCACTATGTACAGACACAGAGAGTTTTATCCTTGGACGCCTTCTCCTTGGACAGTCTTGATTTCCTCCTTCTTGGCCTGGAGCTGTTCTTCATAGCACCTGTGTGCAGTGATCTTCCTTGGTCATAGATCTGAGGGCCTCAGCCTGTTACCCAGGAGCTTCTTGTGAGCCTTGTCTGCCTTCAGCTTGTCGATGTGTTCCATGAGAAACTGCTTGTTTTTAAACATGTCACCTTTCACTTTCCAGTACAGGCTGTGATACATGTGTGATCAATCTTCTTAGATTCACAGTATCTTCTGAGCAGCCAGTGCAGAATTCTCATCCTTTTCATCCAGCTTACCTTCTCAGGCATTTGAACATTTGCAGTATCTTTTCTCTTACCAATGCCATTATGCTTGTGCTTTCAGCTGGCCAAAGTGTTTTTCTGGTACCAATCCTGGGACTGGATGGTCACATGCTTCCTGGTGACCAGCCCATCTTTGATCATTTTCCAGATCTGCTGAGGGGAGTTGGCATTGATGATTTCATTGGTCTCAGTGGGGTCAAACCAGCTTCTTTCTGTCACATCAGACACTCATGGCTGTGGCCGCAGTATTGAAAGGCAAGAATATTATTATAAATTAACCTAATTTGTATCTTTAGGTTAATGAAACTCATAGAATGTTGGCACTTTTAGTTTATATTTTCTAGCATTTTATCAAACATGGCACAAAGGACAGCTCTTGTTTCCTTAGCTATCCACTTACATACCTTAAAAAAGTTAACTGGATTAACTAGATCACGGTTAGTTTATGGTACCCGTATGTTTATAACTTTTATTAAATCATAACGATATCCTGAAATATGAATTTCTGGAAATTACTATAGATTATAAGCAAAGTTTTAATAATAAGATTAACACTGACAATTCAAATTATACATTCATTTAATTAATCATATCAGCCTCAAATTCATTTTATAATAATATAATTTTTGTTGTCTCACTAATTATATCGTAAACTGTAATATTTTAATTGAATTTAACAGCTATTTCTGTAATTTAGTTCAACAAATAAGAAAAACAGAATCACATGAAAAATTATATATTTAACATGTTTTAGTATTTACTTATGTAAGGAGCTCTATATTAGTTAAAATTGCAGTTTAAGTACTATTTTAATTTATATATAAATTTAAAGAACATTTTAGAAACTTTATTTGGCTCGGTTTAAAATGCATGCCTTCCTTTTGGTGGAATGGTAAGTCACAATTCTTTTGCATTTTTAGATTTTTTTCAACATACTTAAAGAGGATATGGCATGAATAATCATCTCCTATAATTTTATATATTATGTATTAAATATAATTTATATTAATTTTATAGATTTTATAAGCATATATTACATATTTTATTTCTAGATATATTATATAGATATACAGTCATCACTTTAGCAGAATTTTTAAGTAGTCTCTAAGGCAACTATAAGCTAACAAAATAAAGTATGTGTAATTTAGTAACTAAAGGCAACATATTCAGCCTCATTCCAGAATAATTATAATAATAGGAAGATTTTTGTCTTTGATTTATTGATCTGTACAGTTTGAACAATTTCATGTGAACATTAACAAAACTCTGGCCCTGAAAACTAGCTGAAAAAAAATTTAGATAATTATGACAGAATCTTGATATGCGTGTTTCCATTGGTACTAAACCAGATAGTAATATAACAAAATTCTACTGTCAATATGAGATTTTCTTTACACCCTGTGATGTCTTTGACCAATAAGCAAATATTTATTTAAGTAACTTGTGCCTCAACTATATTTTGAGGGTCAAGTGGTAAAGTAATTTCTAAACATTTCACAAATATGACCAAATTACAGAGAAATTTTCTGAAATTCTGTGCTCCATATCACTTGTTAATAGAGCTAATTTCTGCATCTTTGTAATACCATTATAACTATCTCCCTATCTTTCATAGGAAGTGTACTTTTAACTGGGAAACCTATTATTCATATTTAAGGCTAATAATCAGTTCTTTATTTCTGAATGACAGTTACTCTATTTTTTTATAAAGCTGAAATAAATGACTAAAATAAATTGTGACCTACTTCCTTTAATAGACACTGTGCCATGAATATTGCATTCATTCTATAGAACAATTTTAAAATCTTCTCTATTTCGCATTTTCCAACAAATAAATCTGTATTCTATGATAAATGTTTATCTTTGACCTATATACTAATATCCATTATTGAACAACATGGGGCAACCTTTAAAGAAATTAAATTGACAATTGCTAATAACATCAAAAAGGTAATTGTTATTTGATGTAATTGCCTTGGCAATATTGCTATCTGAAGTTCAATGGAGTTTTTATTCATTGCACTTTTACTTTGATTTTTTATTATATTACTTTGAACCCTAAGAAGTAGCAGCTGAGACACTCATTACTTTTGACTACAAATAGCTTCAGAATTGATGGGAAAGCTGATTTAGACAGCACATTCAATAGAAAGGCCTCTCTTAAGATGTCTTGGTGACAGACTTTAGTGACAAGGAACTCATGTGTCTTCCTGCATATCATAAAACAGAATTCTCTCATTGCAATTTTAACTTCCAGAGAAATAAAGATAGAATGGAAGATTATACATTGATCTCTGGCATAATCATATTCAGTGTAAAACTATTTCATATAATGGCATGTGTCTCAGAATAAATTTAATTCTAAAATTAAACATTAACTTACACTTGGCAATAAAGAAAAGATGAAAACATAGATTCTGAAATAAAATGAAAAATGAAAAAAATAATGTAGATATTTATTACCCAGAGCTAACGTAAGAAGACAAAAAATATGAATGAATAATATCCTTGCAAAGGGAGGAAAAAAAGTAGCTCTTAAATTAATGTAACTTCACAGACTTCTAAAGTCCCTAATGAGTGATGTTAATTGACTCTCTGTAATACTTAATGCTGTAGCATTATCATTTGTTTATAATGTTGATATTTCCAACCAAAACTTTTAATATCCTCCTTAAGTAAATGAGGTAGATAAGAGTTCCAATTATATTTTAGTTCTGGTTTCAGTTTAAAGACTGAAAGATGGAGCTGCTAAGGTCTATGGTGAACTTTAATTTCTTTCTAAGTGTTTCTTTTCTTTCATAAGGATTATAATCATAAGGATTATAGAATGATTCAATTATTTTTTTCATCCAAAACGCTTTTAACAATGTAATTATGTTTATATTTCTTCATTTTTCTAGTGTAGGGGGAAAGATACAAAGACTTTTTAAAAATATCAATAATATCAGTTTGAATACAGAGTATAAACTTTTGGATCAGGCAAAAAAAATAAACCTGGCTCTGATGAAATTAATATTGTAGTAGCATTAGTGGTAGTAGTAGAACAAGTAATATAGGTACTAGTATTAGTTATCAGAGTAAAATCATAGCAGTAATGATAGAGAATAATAAATTTTGGTTTAGTTAAGTTGAGGTAAGTAAGAAAATACTTTAAAAACAAAAAAATACAATTATATTGAAACTCAAATTTGATAAATACAGTTAAACTTATATTTGAGAAATAATAAAATATATTTAAATTTTTAACAAAGGACACTTGTATTGGCTACGATTTCTTTGTTATTATATTTTCCTCTTAAGTAGGATCAAAAGCCTTGTGATTTATCATTTTGCAAATGCATCTTTAAGCCTGCTACAATGGTTGGGGGTGTAAATCAGGCAAGGATCCAGTTTTCCTATTTCAACTTCAACAGTTTATTATTATTATTATTAATTATTATTATTACTTGTAAACTAATGAACCCATTGCATATGGTTGTTAAAAAACTGACTACCAAAATAGTTTGATATTGTTATTACTGTTAGAGCATATAAAGTAATTTATAATATGCCCTGTATCTTATCACAGGGAGTTAAAAATTATATAGGAGCATTTGAATATACACTAAAAGATTTAAAAAAGCAGTTTGTTTTACTTTTTATTATTATTTAATTTTAAATTAGTATTTTTAAATAAGTTCTTATTATGAAACTCATATATGCATAAATGTATGTGGAAAATGAAAAGTTCAGGATATCAAGGAACACAAAATTCTAACCTGAGCAGACATGAAGTGATGTAATGGCATCCAACTGCCACTTTCCTTGGCTGATTAAATGAAGAGTGTTTTGAGGGTAAAAAATCAGATGGAAGAAGCAGACACAAGCATTCTCATCCTAACTATGCCTTATCTTAGCATTCAGAAGAGATGATGTGCCATGTGGGTTGCAAATCATCATGGTTATGACTCTTTGACCTACAACTAAATCTTGTCAGGTGATAAGGAGGTAGAAGATATTTAAATCTTGAAAGATGAATCAGCTACTTGATGCATATATCATTACATTCAATATTTGTAAGAAATAATAAAAGTAAGTAGAAGATATTTCATTCCTAGAATCAAATACAATGTGAAGAACATAGAAGGCTTAAAATTTTTCTAGTGGCTACAATACTAAAAAGTAAAAAAACGGTAAAATTAACCTTAATATGTATTTACATAACCTAGTATGTCTAATATATTATCAAATCAAAATGTAATGAATATAAAAACTAATGAGATATTTTCTACTTTTTTTTCATAATAAGTCTTCAAACTTAAAATACCAGCAGGTATTTTTACACTCACAGGATATTTCAGTTTGTCACCACATTTCAAATGATCAATAACCACAAGTGACCAGTGGTTTCATCTCACCACACCACTGCTTCATTACCATCAATTGAAATCTTGCCCAATCTGATAATTAAAAGAGAGCATATCATTCTCCCATCTTTAACGGTTTATTGCATTTTGCCTACCAACCTGACAATCAATCAGTCTAAACTTCCAATACTAAAAAAAAAAGAAAAACAGAAAAACAGACATTAATGTATCATGTATCTCTTGCCAACTGTCTTTCCATATTCTACCAAGATGGTTGCTGGATTCAACCAGGAAAAATTACTAAATTTTTTTCTAGAAAAGTATTTTGTTTTTCTATCGCTTTATTCCACCCTGAACAATACTAATAAATGGAGTATCAAAGAAAACATATAGCATTTTGTACTTTCTTGATATTGTTTCCCTGGATATAATCCTGCTACTTCTTCACCTCAAGAATAACTAAAAACTAATATTCTATATCTAAAGTGTTTATTATCAACATCTATTTATCATATGCACATTTTTCATATAAGCTCTGATGAATATTAGCAGTAACTTAGCTTCAGAGAGAATATGTATTTTGTTCAAATTCCTAAATGGATTATTACAATACTTGACCACACAGCTTTTGATTCCAGGTCTAATAGTTTAAATTATGGCAGTCCTTAATTTTCCTGGATGTTTTAGTTTTCATTCCTTTTCATTTCATTCTTGATATTCTCTTTATAATATCACAAGGTATCAAAACTGAAAATGCCTTTCCAATATAAATTTTGCCCAAATTTGTGTCATTAGATACTGTCTTTTTTGCTGTGCACGACTTCAAAGTTCCCAACAGTTGCCCAAATATTTTCACATGCACCGTCCACATTCCCAAAACAGAACTCATCACTTTTATCTTTAAAATGTTGCCTCTCATATTAATTAAACATGACTTAGTATTAATTGAGCAACATCTATATTTCAGGCACTAAAGCAGCTGATAATATTGTTATTGTAGAATTTCTTAATCCAATGGAAAATACACTCAGTTCATAGGACTTTATAGGACTTTATATCTGAATGTGCATACAGGGAAACAGAAGTGAAAGAGGCTAAGTAGTGTCTCCCAATCCTGATTGCATAATGAATACCTGGAGACATTTAGTACTTATTGATGCCCTGACCACCACCACCGAGAATTTGACTTAATTGCTTTGAATGGGGTTCTGGAAATTGTTGTTGTTTTTTTGTTTGGTTTGGTTTTGTTTGGTTTGGTTTCCATTTTTTTTCATCTTTAAGAAGTTTTTATTATAATTCCTTCAAAATGAGTAATTCAATAGATTGGGGTTCCTTTGGGGTACAGGTAAAAAGTCCATAATTTAATCTTACACATTATTATTTTCATTTTTAATTGTGTTAAAATACACAGAACATAACATTTACTGTCTTATCATTTTGAAGCGTACAGATCAGCAGCATTGTCACATTGTCGTACAACACACCTATGCTGCACACTCACACTGTCGTGTAATCATCATGGCCATCCATTTCTCAAACCCCTTCCATATTGCAACATTACAGTTCTGTGCCCATTAAATAATTACTCCCAATTTCTCCCTCCTTCACTCTGGGCTAACCACCATTCTACCTGGCATCAGTATGAATTTGACTAATTCAGTCACCTCATGTAAGTGGAATCATACAGTATTTGTCTTAGAGCTGACTCACTTAGCATCACTTTGTGCTTTTTGTTTCTCTGTTTTAAGTTTCTTAAGTACAGGCAGGGATTAGAGCCACTAAATTAAAAAAAAATAAAAAGTACAATTTTAAAATAAGTCAAAAGATAATTTCTAATTTGGGTGACTAGGAAATATCTTTGCCAGTAACATAAATAGGAAATTTAAGGGGGAAAAAAACCCACTTGTTACTTAGAAAGCGATAATGGATACCTATACTACAATACTCAAATAGGGAATAAATAAAAAATTAAACTCCTGGTGTAAAATTGAAGAGATGGGAAGCAAGGAGGACAAAGACTAATGGATGATAAAGAAACTTAATTATACTGACAAGAAACTCAATGATACTGAAAATAGAAAAGAAATATGAGAAAAATATGAACGTTTTTTAGAATTCTGTAAACTGCACAATATGTACAGAAAACTCTCAGGCACATCTACTTTTTTTTAATGTTTACTTATTAATTTTGAGAGAGAGTGAGAGAGAAAGTGCAGATGCAAGCAGGGGAGGGTGCAGAGAGAGAGAGGGTGACAGAGAATCCCAAACAGGTGCCTTGCTATCACTGCAGAGCCCAACATGGGGCTTGATCTCACAAACCATGACATCATGGCCTGAGGTGAAATCAAGTCAGATGCTTAACCAAGTGAGTCACCCAGATGCCCCAGGCACATGTGTTTGATATCTTATTTTATCTAACTCACTGTAACTAAGTAGCTACACTTCACAAATTGACAGCATAAGTAAGATAAAGATCATTCACTTGTTTTCTGAATGAAATTCCTGTGCTTATTTCATGTGACCACTGCATGTAGAAATCTGAGTGGAAGGTATTTAAACCCTTTGAAAAATGCTTTATAGTTCAGATTAGAGATAACAAGTAACAGTGCAGTTTGTTTCATTATCAGAGTACAAGTGATAGTTAAAGTCATATATATATATATTCTGAAAGTGTAGATCTAGAAACACTAACTAGAAAAGTGTCAGTGTAGAGGGAAAAATAAGTGTTGATAATTATGAACAACACTAGTATTATTACTATCACTAGCATCACCATTCTCGGGATTAGAAAAAAAAAATACTGAATATGGATTTTTAAGGTGAAACTATGGTCAAACATTGAATTAGATTTCTCAGCTTTAAGACAGACATTTAGAACTAATACAATTAAATAAGAATTAATAAAAAGGCATCCCCTCACCTTTTAAAACCAGACTTACTTATTATATATATTTGTATTGTGTTGATTATTTACAATGATCAGCAGTTTTAAGGAGTTGTGGAAATCTTCCCTAGTCACACTCACAGTTGTGTATGAGTCCCTGAGCATAAAGTTGTAATAGCTTAACTATTCTTCAGTATTCAGTATTCTTGATGAGACACAGTCTTGATGCAGTCTATACCACTCCACAAATATTAAAATACCAAACATATCTTTTAAAAAAATGACTCTGTGTTTCTTTAAGTATTCTGTTCATAAAATTTTATCAAGAAGAACCAAACTTTGATATGACTTAGTATCAACCAGTGGATATTTTATAAGCAGGTAGGATTGTTTTGTTTCTTTTTTAAGTATATGAAAGGTTTAGCATGGGATTTCACCGTGAGATATAATTTTACACTACAAGAATACTGTTTAGCACTCCCTTCATTATTTTATATTGGCCATGGACCAATGTCATTATTTTATATTGGCCATGGACCAACATCTTTTGTTAAGAATTTTATCATGTCCACATTTCTCACATTGTGTTCTGTGTGTTATTAGTAAATGTTTCAGAGGAAAAAAGTCAAAAAAGATAAACAGCAAAATATAAACCCTCATAGGAATTAAAGAAACTAAGAATATGTATAGAAGATAAACTTTTAAAGATCTTTTCTTAACCTAGAATTTTACAGAAGTTTTGAGCCTAGGCCACTTACTTATGTATTGTTCAGAAAAATTGTTAACATGTGTTCTTCAGGACAAAATACTTTTTGTAAAATATTTTATACCTTATTTTCGTAAAATACTCTGGCTATATATGTGAAAACATTAGTTGGGAATAAAATTGATTAATGAGTACATAGCTCTCCACTTCAGTGACAATGATCACTGTGTCATATGCTCAAAATCTTATCACTTAAGTGGATCCATCACTTAATGTATGTTTACACATATTCCTAAAGTCACAGGGGCTTCATTCTTGAGCTGTGCCTATGAAAATATTTTTTAATTATATTATATACAAATATTTAAATCCACAATACTTTTATGTATCTTACTGAGTTTTTAAAAGTCAACCAAAATATTCAATAATATATGAATGGATACTTAGTTTTTTGGTTTTGGAAGTATTTTGACATTTTATAATCATACTAAACTTTCAAAAATAAGTTTCTGTATATTTTTAAATGTTGCTTCCATTTCATATTTTAAATTCAGTTCTCCTTTAAATTATGTGCTCTAGAAATATATTTCACATATTTAAAAGACAACATAAGGTTATATTTATTATTATTCTAGCATTAGTATAACTTCTGGATTTGTGAAAATGCTTTCCATAATGAGGTATTTTACAAACTCTATTTCTTATCTGTACATGTTAAATTATCAACTGCAAATGAAATATATACCCAAATGAAATATATACCCATGTCAAAACCATCAAAAATATCCTCCCCAAATACTGAACATTATCTAGATTATTTAATAATTAATAATTATTCTTGCAATATTAATAAAAAGTCATAACAGTGTAGACATATTTAAAAATTTTAGAACCAGAAGAGTTACATAGAAAACTATACCATCAGATCTCACTTTTGCTAAAGTTTTATATGAATAAGAGAAAGGCATGATATTTTAGGGAACATCTCCGAAGGTCATTATATTCAGGCAAAATTTGTGAGAGTTGGAAAACAGCCATATAAATTTTTATTCCCCTTTTTATTTCGGTACTGACCTGAGAAAATGAGTCTCTACTGTTGTATTGTTCAGGAACAAGTAATTAAGATATAAAATATTACATGATTCAACTCTATTTGTATCAAGATGAACTTGTTCTGGCACCTATACTGAGAAAAATGCAAGTGCTTTTTTAATTATAGTTAACACTTTATCTTTCAATTGCAAAGCTAAATCACATAGCATAGCTTTTTCACATATTGTGAGGGCTCAAAGAGTTTAAAAATGTCAACTACATGGCAATGGGGTAGGGTTATAAGTTTATCAGGGTATACATCATCACTAAGGTGGTTACCATACCAGTATTATTAGTGATACCTTTTCTCACTGTCAGATACACTGATTTGGAGGATGAATTGTATGGTGATCTACTCATAAAGGAAGTGAAAGTTGAGATGTATTTTGAAGGGTACAGATATTTACCAAATAATGGAGGAATGTTAATTTGAAATAAATAACGTAAGCAAAAAAGAATAATGAAAAGTGTTAAACATGTTATGGGAACTAATTGCCATTAGATTCAACAGAGCAAATAATGAGCCACAAAGTCAACTGGGTGACGATATACATTAGGGACTAATAGGAAGACTATTAGTGTCTCCTTGAGAACATGGGGGCTTATTTTCAAGGATACTAATGGGAGGGTAAAATCAAAACCTGCCAGAATTCATGGGAGCTCACTCTTAAATGAATTCTTTCTCGCTAAAACTCTACTTTGCCTTTTTATTAAATACACTAGTTTTGTCTTTTTAGGACCATCTAATTTGAGCTTTTCCCTCTTTAAGGTTTACTACTTCCGTGTCCCATCCCTAAAACCATCCAAAATCCATCCAATATTCATAATATAACCACTGACTACATGAGGTAGCTACAAGATGAAATAATAAATACCTCGCTCATATATTTGGACTATAAATTAAGTTTTTTAGGGAAACAAAAAAAGATTTTATAGACACAAATGTAGTATTTTTATTTTCCCTCACAATGTGTAGAAAAGTTAGCTGCGTTACTTTTGATGATAGAATTAGTTCACTAGTCACTCGAAAGCCTGTGAACGTCCATTTATTGTTCATATAAGACAAGTAGTAACACTGTCTCTTCCCGTTACAAGGAAGGGTCCATCAACTGTAATAGAAATGTAAACAGGCTGTGGATGAGGCAGTTTAATCTATACGGGAATTGGAAAATCTGTACGAGAAGCCATGCAGAAAGGTCAAATGAATTCCTTATTCAATTTTTATTTTCATTCTTTTTTCCATGCAGGAGAATGATTAGAATTGGTTTTTAGAATGATTTACTTGAGAACTGTGGAAAGAACCTACACTCTTGAATCAGAAACTGAATGTATGTTGGAGGAGAAACAAAGAAAATTTTTCCAGGATAATAAGGATTTCATTCAAAAGTAATGAAAATAAAGAATTCCAGAATTGTTTATGTGTGGGAATGGATGGGAACAAAGTAGGATGGTATGCTGTGTTTTATACATATTTCATTTGAAGCTGAAAAAAGATATTCAGATTATCACCTGAAAAATCAATGGATATTATAAGCAAATAACAATTTCATTGAAATTAATATCATTATAATGCATTAAGGTAATCTCAGACCACTAATAATGTGTGTATTATTTAGAAACTTGATTACAACTGAGCTTATATACAATGCAATTTTTTATGACATTTGACAATAAAAATTTATTTGTAAGACAATTTGTCCAAAATAAAGTGGTTGCTGAGAAGCGATTATGGGAATGGAAAAGTTATGGAAACAACTGGATATTGTGGTCAGGGAAACAGTATTTTATGAAAAACTGCCAAGGTATGAAGCAAACTAGCTAGCAGTAAAAATTCACAGGGAATTTTTCACAGGGAAAATTCACAGTAAGCACATAGATCCATCATCATAACAGTAACAGAAGGCATATACTAAGAAGCCTGGAGAAAGGTGATTTTTAGAAATAACTTATGCAAAATATACATATATATATATTGTCTAATGTGAAGACACAAAAGTGAATTGATCACTCTAGGCTAACCAGCTAAACTAACTATATAAACACTTTACCTTATTAGAGCTCAGAATGATTACCCAAGAGTACTTTGAAATTAAATTAAGCATCTAAATAAACTTTTAACTTGTTAAGAAGTTCTTATGCTAAATTATCTGCCTGATGTAAAACACTGCTTTCACCACTTTATTTTCATGTGTGTTTATGTGTTAGAGACACCAAGTAGGCTGTTAGAATTTCCACTTTGGCAGTGAGAAAAACTTTAGGAAAACAGAAATGGAGTCATCTTGATAGAGATGACTACTGAAGACAGAAATAAGGATTACAGTGACAAGGCAGAAAATTAAAAACTAGGAAAAATAAAATTTTAATCAGTGAATCAAAGAAATATCAAAAGGTAAATTATTCATCTTGAAGCCATATATACATACCTGTACTATAAATAAATCAAGAAATTAAAGATTCTAATTTGTATTTCTCAGAAAAAAATATGTTTTTATATGTCTTTTATATGTTCCTAGTATTTTTTCCTGCACAATAGTGGCTATTTATCCTTTCTTCTGCTTCTTCTGCCTTATCTTAACCAGTTTCGTTTCTGTTTTCTTTCAGATCCCAAGAAGTGAGAGTTCATCAGTGCACTGCCCATGTCACTCAGATGTCTTTTTCCAAAATCCATTCCAAAGGTTTAGATACCTTGTAGTGACACTGTGACTCCTAGTGTATTAGATACCAATCTTATCTCCTACCTCCAAAATATCTGAACTGAATTTTCTCCCTCAAGCAGCATTAATATTTGCTGTCCTAGAGTGCCACGCAACCTCCATGTGCCTTAAAAGTCCCCCATGTCCATCTTCTATTCTCAGCCTCAGATTAAACAGCATTTCCAATGAGAAGTCTACACTGATGATTCTATTCCAAATTAGGTCATTCCCTTTCCTCAGTCATTTTCAAACAATGCACTTTTGTTGCTTCCTTCAGAGCACATACGGCAACCTTATATTATGTGAGTATGTATCTATTTGCTTGTTACTTAACCCCCTCCACCCCATACTGTACGTTCTTTGATGACAGAAACCATGCTGGTTTTTTCATCTTTATATCTCAGGTATCTAATATATGGTCTGCACATTAAGGGGGATATATATGTATATATATATGTATATATACATACACATATATATGTATATATATATAAATGAATGAAAGAAGAAATTCAATAGAAAGCAAAAGCCAAGAGAAAATTGCACTCATTAAAAATATGAACCTAACAGGAAAGCATTATTATTAGAGACATTTACTAGCCTATAAATTGTATACAAATGGTAATAATATGGCTATATTAGCACATTTCTACTACTAACACTGCTGCTACTTTGTGACTACTAATAGAATATATTTATACAGGTATCAACTATATTCCAATCAACAGCAGGCAGAGCAGAGGGATTATTTCATTTTAATTGTAGAAAGAACCTCAGGATAAAAGTAGTTGTAAATATCATTTTACAAATGAAAAAAAAAACAAAAACAAAAACAAAAAAACAGACGACCGGGTGGATTAAGCAGTTTATTTAGCTCACAATAACATTAAGAATCAGATAATCTGACTTCAGTGTCTAAGGTCTTAACTGGTATACAACACTTGTAACAGGAATATAAAAAACATATTACATGTAATTTACCATTTCATATTTTATTTATTAATATGGGATACTTTTTTGGTGAATTCTAATAATGCTTAATAAAATTTCCTGACTTTTAGACTTTTTCACTTTTCCATATAATTGAATTTAATGATGTATTTTATTATTTCAATTTTGATTTATATAGAATCATCTAAGAAACAAAATTAATTCCAGTAATCTGAATGACAAATATATACTTTATGGTCATTAATACTTTCAATTTGATTCTTTTCTTTGTGGTCAGGAAACATATTCCATATGATTTTAATCATTTTTAATTTATTGAAAATGATCTCATAGAGTCTAACTTGGTGAAAATATGATATGCCTTTGAAAAGAGAGCATGGGATCTTCTTGAGTGAATTTTCTGTAAATATTAATCTATTCATGTTGATGGACAATTACCAATATCTTCTATCTTATTGATAGAACAATACCTTTTATTTAGAGTGTTTGAGTCATTCATATTCATTATTATGTGGTTCGGTTGAAATCTCTCATTTTATTTGTACTTTGTTTCATCACTACTTTTACCTTTTTCTTCTTTTCCTCCCAGCATTTAAATTAATTAGGAATACTCATTTCTGTATCTCTTTTTTATCCCCACAAGTGTCTTACTGGCCTTATGTCACTGATTTTTTGAGGTGGTTATAAACACACATACATATACACACGCACGTACATATTATACATAGCATTCCATATTAAAATAATATAAAACTACTTCATATATAATTCAAGCATGATAAAATAACATTTTATTTCTGTTTTCCAATCATTTGTGCTACTGTTGTACATTTTACCTTCATGTTACAAACCCCATAATATACTGTTATTGTTTCTATTATAAATAATCCATTATCATTTAAGGACAGTGAAGTGAAGAAATTATTTTTTGATCCCATATTTATCACTTCCAGCATTTAAAACATCCTCTCTGGTGACACTTTAGTTTTTGATCTAGTAACATTGATTTCTGTGTGAATAGTTTAACATTTCTACCATAGCACACCTGCAAATTCATGCTCTCAGCTTTTGCTTGTTTAAAATGTATTGTCTTTGTTTTGAAAGTTATTTTTTGCTAATTATAGAATGCTAAGTTGAAAGGTCTGCTCTTTAAACACTTAAGGATGCTCTTCCATTTTATTTTAATTTGCTTAGACTCTTACAAGAAATCCATGATTCCTGTCTTGTTCCCCTGTACCTAAAGTGGTTCTTTTCCCCACTCATAGTCTGATTTTTTTTTTCCATTTTTTATTTCTGCTCATGTGCCCTGAACTGACTTCTTCCTATTTATCTTTTGTTGTGTTTCACTGAACTTTGCGGATCTGTGGGTTATGCTTTCAAAAAAAGTGTGAAAAATTCTGGCAATTATTTCCTTAAATACTATCATCTGTTTTTTTATCTTTCTGTCTCTACCCTACTCTGAATTCAGTCACACATATGTACACATATGTTAGACTATTCCAATATTACTGAGGTCCTGTTTATTTTGTTTACTCTTTTTTTTTCCCTTTGTGTGATTAAAATTGGATTGTATGTGTTACTTCAGGTTTAATTTCAATGTTGTTTTTTGAGTTTGGAGAAAATCTTTGTCATTGTGGATTAGGCAAAGATTTCCTAGATAAAACACAGAAAGGGTGATCTATAGAGAACAAATTGAAAAACTGTACTTCATAAAGATTTGAAAAAGTTTCTATTCAAAAGACAGCGTGAGGTAGTAAAAAGAAAAGCTATGGCCTGTGAGTTAAGTATTTGCAGTTAACATATATAAAGAATGTGTAACAAATATTCAAAATTCAGTAATAAGAAAAAAAGAAAATTTTAAAATGGTACAATATTTGAACAAAAACTCAATCAAAAAGGCATATAGATGGAAAATAAGCTTATAGATATAATAATATATCATTATTCATTCAGAAAATGTAAGTTAAGATTACCATATGAGATACCATAACACAGTAAAAAAGACTAACTAAGAAGACTGACCACACTAAGGAGTAGTGAGGATGTAAAGACACTGGAATTCTTTTGTTTTTTTTTTTAATGTTTTTATTTATTTCTGAGAGAGAGACAGCTTGAGCAAGGGAGGGTCAGAGAGAGGGGGAGACACAGAATCAGAAGTAGGCTCCAGGCTCTGAGCTAGCTGTCAGCACAGAGTCTGATGCAGGGCTTCAACTCACGACCATGAGATCATGACCTGAGCCAAAGTCAGAGGCCTAACTGACTGAGCCACCAAGGCACCCCAAGACACTGGAATTCTTCTACTCTGTTGGTAGGAATGTAAAAATACTACAGTTTCTTTAGAAAACAGTTTGGCAGTGTATTATAAAGTTAAGCATTCAACTACTATATGAGGAAGCCATTCAACTTTGGGTATTTACCCAGGAGAAATAAAAGGATAGGCCTATATAAAGACTTAATTTTTTAAATTTATTTTTTAAAGTTTATTTATTTATTTTGAGAGATAGAGCACAAGCAGGGGAGGGGCAAAGAGAAGGTGAGGCAGAATCCCAAGGAGGCTTCATGCCATCAGTGCACAGCCTGATATGGGGCTTGAACTCACGAACCATGAGATCATGACTGAGGTTGACCAACTGAGCCACCCAGGCACCCCAATATATAAAGACTTTAAAAGGCTGTTTACAGCAGTTCTATTTGTAACATTTCAAAACTGGAAATAACTCAGATATCCATTTATATGCAAATAAACAAACTGTGGTATTATCTATTATCATGGAACAGTATTCAGAATGAAATAAATTGAAATATTGATATATATTTCACATAGGAAAATCTCAAAATAAACATGCTGAATGAAAGAAGGCATACAAAATAAGACATATTGTATAATTTTATGTATACCTTACCTTAGAAAATAAAAACTTATTGTGACAGCATATCATTGTTATCTTGGGAATGGAAGGCAGGTGTGAGTGTTGGTGCAAGGAAAAATGAATGGGAAGAAGGAAATATAAAGGCAGAGACAGAGACATATAGACATGATGGATATATGCATTATCATGATTACTGTGACGTTCTGCATGCCTACACATTACATATGCCAAAACTTTCCAAATTTAGTAATTTAAAAATATGTACTTTATTGTGTGTTATTTATACTTCAATAAAGTTGTTTTGAAAGATGGCAGTGATGCACTGGGTTTAATGTGGCTGAAATAAAACATCTTGAGAAATGAGGAGTATTCATTTGATGAGGACAAGGTAACTGGTTAGTCATCATAAAGTTGGCATGAGTGTTTTTGAAGGGGTAGGTCAGACAGGAGGCTAGATGAGAAGAAAATGTGAATGAGAAATATGTAAATGAATATAAATTTATAGGAAAATCTTGTTAGAAGCTTACATTTAGATGAATGAATAGAGATCAGGTAGTAGCAGAAGTCAATCTAGGGAATGTTGCTTATACGGTTATTGACTTATTCTGAGATGAGAATCCCTAAATATACTGTAAAATGTCTCCGTAGAAAGAGGGATTTAGAAAACTCAGGAAAGATTTATAAGAAAGTGAATTATATTGAGGTCATGGAGGAGATGGAGAGAAAATACTGTTTTCATAATGAAAGGATCTGCCTTGGATACAAGAAAGAATGAATCCTCCATTGTCACTGGAGAGATGAAGAAGAGCAGAAGGTAAGTTAATAAAGTGACTAAAAAACAACATTTTTTTTCTTTAAAGAGCAGATTTTTAAAATGTTTACTTATTTATTTTAAGAGAGAGTGAGAGAGAGAGAGAGAGAGAGAGGAAGGAGCAGAGAGAAAGGGGGAGAGAGAATACTGTCTGCAATGTAAGCACAGAGCCCAATGTGGGGCTCAAACTCACAAACCATGAGATCATGACCTGAGCCACCCAGATGCTCCAATAAGCAACCTTCTTCATAGAACACTAAGGAATCACTGATGTAGCAATTACAGGAATTAATTCTAAGTGAACTGAAAGAACAGTTTTCAAAAATATATAATTATAGCTAATATTTGTATAGATACTTAAGAAATATTTTCATGAATCTGCTGTAATAATATGCTTCCTCTAAAGTGATCGGCCTGTGTCCTTGGACAAATTACATATATTCTATAAGTCTACCTCTCCATAAATATAAATAACAACATAGGTTGTGATGTTAAATGAAATTAATAATATGAATGTCCCAAATAATAACCACTCTTCAATACTTATTGCAAGAAGAAAGAGAAGTGGCAAACAACATCTTATTATGCAAAGATGCTAAGGCCTATACACGATATTTTAAATAGCAACTGTGAAGTATTAAAAGAAAGTTTCAAACTTGTATTTTGAAAAGTGTGCATTTTTTATTCAGTTGGATCAGATGTGGGCACTAATGAAGGCACTGTAATTTGCTGAAGCACATAATTAATACATTTTGTTGATCAATTCAATTTTTAATCAGGTAGTCACGTAGGTAATGCTTGCTGAGCCTGCCAGATTGTGGCCTCATAATGGGATAAATAAAATTGCACGTTCTTGAACAGAGCAACTAAATGTGGTTGATAACTGTCAAATCAATATAGTTTTGCTCTCCATTTAATACCTAATATAGTTATAAATAATTATCAATACCTTCTAACACATCCTTTCTATATTTAATCATTAATCATCTTGAATACACTTCCTTTGATTTTCATAGTTAAAACTAACAGAGTCAGGCAAAAGAAATACATGACCCTATCTTTCATTAGTTATTATAATGTAAAACACCACTCTTTTGTTGTATACATGTTAAATCACCTGACAACTTTCACAATTTTATAAATAATTTCATAACAATTTTATGTGGTGACCTATAGAAATAGTACTTAACCATAAAAATAGCATCTGTGAAAAAAATGAAAAAAAATAGTACATACTAGCAAGCTGTCAGTAACAATAATTTCTTAGTCTCCACATTATTTTCCCTGTTATGTTTTCCCCCAATTTCATAGAGAGAAATAAAAACATGAGATATTGAGATTTACAGGGTTTCTGAATCAGACTTAATTAAAAATATATATATATTCTCTGTCTCCCTCTCTCTCTGCCACTTCCATGTTCATGCTCTCTCTCTAAAAAAAATATGTAAAAAAACACACACACAAATATATGTATATGTATATATATATATATATATGAAAACAGTCAAAGGTTCTTTAAAGTATACGAGTCTTTGTGTCTTTGTTTCAGGAAACCTTAGGAAAAAACATTTTGCCTTAATTTATTATTACTTTTAAATAAAATATTTGCAAACTATAGATTCCCATGACTGTAAACAGTTATATTTAAAATTTCTCCACTGTTACACAGTGAAGATGTTTCTTGAATTTTCAGACTGAATTCTTCAGTTTACTATACAGTACCTAAAATGGCAAATAACAGATGGAAAACATGCATCTTCGTATGAAACCATGGGGAAAAAATATAAAACAGAGAAAATGTAGGTTAAAAAACCTAAATACCAAATAATTCATCAAACTTCTTTCTTCATAAAACTTTTGATCACTAAAGATGAGTTTAAATTACTTCCTAGAGGGCTCCAATGATCCCACACCCACAGTTTGCTTGGTGGGTCATTCCTGATGTTTATTGGTCTCTGTATGATGAAAGGTTTCTTGACATCTGTTCCACATGTTTTCTAAACTCATTTGTGGCACGTTGTTTTGTTGATGGAAATAGCAAACTATCAACTTGAGTGCATTATGCTTTTCAGAAACACTAAGTTATGAAAAACTTACTTGTTCTTCCTGCTTTCAAACCTCATTTCTTACATAACTTTTCCTTTTCCTATTTCTCATTGTTTATTTTTCCTCGCTGCCTATTTCTATAAATGAACAATCTACCTTCTTACCTAAAGCCACTTCTTCCTCTCCTGCACTACATTTTACCTTCTCTTATAGATTCTGAAAGACACCATTCCGGCAATTCTTCTTTCTCTCAGAACATCATTTTCTCTCTTGACAATTTTCACTGACACAAAAACATGGTTTTATTTCCTCCACTTAAATGAGAACAGTCAACAACCTTGTCTGACCAAAATTTCCCTACTATTTAAAGTTCGAATCCACATTTCTCCTTTGCCACAAAAGTTCTGAAAAAAGGTTTCTATATTTTATCTCTAATTTCACCCATCCATTTCTTTCTAAATCTACTTTTGTGTCACCTGGGTGGCTCAGTTGGTTAAGCACCCGACTCTTGATTTTGGCTCGGATCATGATCTCACGGTTTGTGAGTACAAGCCCCACATTGGGCTCTGTGCTGACAGCATGGAGACTCAATGCATTCTCTGTCTCCCTCTCTCTGTCTGCCCCTTCCATGTTCATGCTCTCTCTCTCTCTCTAAAATAAGCAAATATTAAAAATAAACTTTTATCTACTCCAGGAAGACCTTTGTAACCATCACTCTAAGAGAACTGTTTTCCTGAAGGTGGGCAATGGTCTTCACATTTGTTAATCTAGTGGTGAAAAATCAGTCTATCTCATATAACATACTATAAACATTTAACTGATTTAACCACTTTCTTCACCCAGTATTGTTAAAACTTCATCTTATTTGTCTTCTTATATAACTAGCCTCTCCTGCTAAGTCTCTATGTTAGTTCTCTTCTTCTCCTTTTACTTTCTGTTGGCATATCACCTTCATTACTCCTAGCTCCAGTTTTTTTTTTTTTTTCCTGTATGTTCTTTCATTGTTCAGGTGATCACATTCAGTTCTGCAGCTTTATTTTTTTTTAAGTTTACTTACTTATTTTGAGAGAGACAGAGACAGTGCAAGTGGGGAAGAAGCAGAGAGAGAGGGAGAGAAAGAATCCCAAGCAGGCTTTGTGCTGCCAGAGTAGAGCTTGACATGGTGCTCGAATCCATGAAGCCATGAGGTCATGACCCAAGCTGAAACCAAGAGTTGGGAGGTTAACTGACTGAGCCACCCAGATGTCCCAGTTCTGTGGCTTTAAAAATAATCCTATCTCTGTTTTCAGGTCAGGTTTGGTTCTGTACCCCAGGTATTTATTTCTAAATGCTTTCTTGACTGCATACTTGAATATCCAATAACATCTGAAACTAAAACCATCCAAAGGTTAACTGCTAAATTTTACCCCTCAAATTCCTCTAACCACACATGAGGATGGCAATGATGGCATTTCTAAATTTCCAGTGACATGAACCAATCTTAACAACTTCACTGACACTTCTCCCTCTTCTCTCTCTCCTTCACCTCCCTCCTTCCTTGTGCCCTGAACACATGCACACACATATATGCCCGCACACACACACACACACACACACACACACACACACACAGTCTACATCAAGAATTTCTGTGTACTTTATCTTTAAAACATATTCAGAATCCAGGAGCTTCTTACCACCAGTACAGCTACCATATCATCTCACCTTGATTATACAGAGTACTTCCACTGGGCTCCCTATTTCCACTCATACCCCCCAGAACTTTTCTCAGCATCACACTAAGAGTGATCCATCAAACATTAAAGTGTGCTCACACTGTTCCTTCATGGCGTGGGTACAGGTTGGCTAAACTGGCCCATCGCCCTTAATATTTGTTCTGTAAATAAAGTTTTATAGGAGCATAGATATGCCAATCCACTTAGTGCGTTGTCTAGGACTCTTTTTATGCTAAATTTGAAGAGTTGTGCAGTTAGACAGGGACTGTATAGCTTGTAAGTGCCAAAAAATATTTACAATTGTGCTTTTTATGGAAAAATTTTGCTGATCTCTAAAGTTCACTAAAAATTTAAATTCCCTACTCTCCACTAACTCCTGTGGCTAAATGGTACAGCCCCCTAGGTATTTTATAAGGCCCTTTGGAACTCGACTCTCTGCTACATCGCTCCTGCTTCAGTCACACTTGTCCCCTTACTGTTTCTCCTTAGAAATTTTGTACTGGATGTTTACTCTGTCCAGAGGTAAGGTTAAACCCCTTACCTCTTTCTAGTCTTTGCTCAAATGTTAAAATTAATGAGGGCTATCTTGAGTTTGCTTTTAAATTACAACTAACTTCACTAGCTCTGCATCCACAAATTTCTGATGCTTTTTTCACTGCTATTATTTCTATCGCATTCAGAGTTTAAAAATAAAGTTTATATCTATTACCTGTAGCTGGTTCAGTCTCCCTACAATAAAATGTTAACTCTACTGCATTAGGTTTTGGTGTACTGAACTATTCTAAGGACCTAAAACAGTATCTGACCAAAAGGAGGTTCTTAATACATATTTATGTGATGATTTTATAAATCTGTGTTTTGAAAACATAGCAAAAACAACTGGTATGGAACAATGCATGTGTACGTGAATAAATGAATAAATGAATGAATGAATGAAGAGTTCCATAGAGGACATTTGGTGACATATAATGAGAAGTAGCTTAGAATATTAAGAAAATGTTAATTTTGGTACATAGTAATTAATATTAATTAAATTTACAAATATTAATTGAAAATTTTAAAACATTATATTAAAAATATGAAATAGTAGTTGAATTTGTAAAACTTAACTGTAATAAGTATTAAGTGAAGTTAAAATAGTTAGGTTGAATGAAAAAAACAGAAATAATGAATTAAATAATGTAACAGAATTTCACAGAATGGTTTCATTTCTGAAGAATTTAAACTTGTGTAGGCCAGGCTGTAACCTATAAAAACCATCATCAAGAGAGAAATATTCATAGTTTTCAGAGAGACACTTTTTTTTCCAATTTATAAGTGGAAGAGAAGGAGTATCTGAAGAAAAATATGCTAAAGATATATGGGAGAGGGACAGCACCTCGTACAGTATTCTGAAAAAAAGAAGAATGAAAGAAATATTTAGAGAAGGAGAAATATTGTAGAACAAAATAATTATGTAGACATTACCTAACACTTGGCAGGCTCTGTGATATGAAACATGTTTCATTTTATTTTTACTTAATCCTAACAGAATGCCTGGAAGATGGACATTATTATCTAAAATTGAAATCATCCTACTTCTCAATAACCCTGGCATATTTTTCCCCTCCAGGCTCTTATGTTCATTAAATGGCTCCACCATTCACTTAGTCTCTCAGTCTTGAAGGTTTGGAGTCATAGTTGATTCCCCTCTCTTCCTAAACCCCACATCCATTTAATCAAGTCCTAGGTTTTATATTATTGTAATAGCCATATTTGTAGCCTGTATTCATATAACGTGCTTCCCACAAAGTACTCCCAAACATCAACTAATTTAATTCACACAATGACCTTATGCTGTGAAAATTATTTTTTTTAATTTTAAAAAATTTTTGTTTATTTTTGAGAGAGAGAGAGACTGCATGAGCAGGGGAGGGTCAAAGAGAGAGAGATACACAGAATCTGAAGACAGGCTCCAAGCTCTGAGCTAGCTGTCAGCACAGAGCCCAATGCTGGGCTAGAACCCATGAACTGTGAGATCATGACCCGAGCCGAAGTCAGACGCTTAACCGACTCAGCCACCCAGGCGCCCCGTAAACACTATTATTAATATTAATCTAGAAGTGAATAATTCATATTTTAGTAAAAATACATTAAAGCATACGTACCTAATATGTGATAAAATCAACATTTAAACTCTAATTGCTCTGTCTCCAAAGTGCATGTGGCTAATCAATTTCTAATATTACTTCAAGTGTTTCAGGTGCTCCTTAGGTATACTTTAACTGCCTCTTTATAGTCTAAATTACCATCATGTCTCAATTGCACAAGTGCAGTTACTTACTAACTTGACTTTCCACATCCACTCTTGCCCCCTCAAGCACATTCTCCCCCACTGAACTGAGACAATTATTTGTAAATTAAAATCTTATTAATTTCTTATTTCAAAATACATAATTGGCTATCCTCTTTCTTTAGGAACAAAGTCTTAATAGAAACATTTTGTGGATTTTTTTTTCATCTCTGGATCCACTGTTGGCAGCATTGCCTTTGAGTTAATCTACTCTAACTTCTCATGTTCTAGCCATACTAGAAAGGAATATCTTCCTTTTGTTTCTCTCTGAAAGGAAATTGCACACAGTTTCTATTGCCTATATCAGATACTTCCCACAACCTTTGTTTAGCTAAATCTACTCAATCTTTAGATTTCAGTTGAAGCACTGTTTTCTCATAAAAGATTAAAATTTCACTATCTTGTGACCCAAAGATTATTTTTATAATCGTCATTATTCTTCTATTTAAGTATTCAATTTCTGGATTTCCTATTACTTTGTAACTTCTCTAAAGACAGGGATCAAGTTTATATTATTTATTGATTTCCTACATACACACCTAATATCTAACATAGTGCTTGCACATAGTAAATGTACATGGCAAGAATAGATCAAATGCAATTAGGCATACAATGGAAGTTGTATTTATTGTAAGAATAACTAGTATTATGAAATGTTAATTATCATCATGTGATTTACTCTCTTAACATAGCAAATTTTGAATTTCACAATATCATATTGTCAACTCAAACTTATCAGGATGGTTATTATATTAAAAAAGAAAAGTGTAGGCAAGGTATTGGAGAAACTGGAACCCTTATACACTGTCATGAGAATGTAATAATGGTGCAACAGTGATGGAAAATAAGATGAAAGTTCTTCAAAAATAAACAAATAGAACTAACATATTTATCTGTCAATCACACCTCTGGATATATATCACATTGTTTTAAAATTACCTATTTGCATATCATCCATCCAAAATACATAGCCTGATAATTTAGCACATCTTTCTCTTAGCTTTATAGTGTCTCAAAAAGGGCCTTAATGTTTATTGTGTAAAGTAACTAAAGAGACAGTTATTTATATATAGAAAACAACTGTTGTACCAAGAAGGAAACAGGGGTTATCATTCCAACAGACTGGAATACCTGGAGTATCCAAAATGTGAATTAAAAAAACAGCAACAATTTCTAAAAACTAGCAGCTTCCTTCATTAAAATTGCTCGAGAGTGATTGTGAAAAACAATAGTGTCTAAGATAACTGAAAGACTGATTAGGTTCTTAATATTTCTTCACATCTGGATTAAGTATTCAACTGATTCCTTCAAGTATACATCTGTTTATTCAGCCAATATTTATTGAAGTTTCATAATGTTTGAGGCCTTGTTTTACATGTTTATGACAGAGCAATTAACAAAACTGAGAAATCACCTTCCCTCAGGGGCTTCTATTCAATAGAAAAGCAGGCAATAAACCAAAACACTATAAACATATAATTCAAGGTTAGGTAGACAAATTGTGGAAAGACAATAAAGTATGCCAAGGATGTAGAAAAGGTGTCACTCCACCAGCTAGCTGCGTGTTTTTGTAAATAATACTGTATTGTAACACAGACATACTCATTTATTTGCATATTGACTATGGCTGCTTTCATGCTACAATGACTAAGTTTGATTAGTTGTGATAGATTTGTGCATTAGAGATTAATATATTTGCTTTATTATCTGAACTCGTAAGAAAAGTTTGCGGACACTGATGTAGAGCATGGCATTTAGATAGTGTATTAGGGAAGGTTTCTTTACAGAGGTAATCTTTAGGTTTACAAATAATTTGAAGGAATAGATTATGAAAATTATGGAAAGGAGCAGATTTGAGGCTAACTAAAAGACTGGATAAGGGCATGCTTGATGTTTTGTCAAAATACATAGTAACTATTTTAGCTAGAGTAGAGTGAGCAAAAGCAGCATTGAAAGGAAACATATTGGAGAAGAAGTCAGGTATATTATCAATGAAGAATTCTGTAAGGCAAGTAAGAGGTTTTTTTTTTTTCATTTTTACTTAAATTGTTTTTGAGAAGGCTTTGAAGGGGATTTGATTGAGAAGCATCTTATTGGGGGATTTAATTTTATTCTTTGTAATAAATATATAATAGAAGGCTGAAGTCAAAAAGGAATAATGACAGATTGATTCAATGTAAGCAATGATGGTGGCTTGAACTTGGGAATAATATGGAAATGATGAGAAACTGTCTGACAAGATAAAATTTGAAAGTAGTTAAGAAATGGATTGATTATGGTATAGGAGAAAAAAAAGTCACTGATAACCAGATTTGGGAAGGAGGATGCATACTTGAATGAGGTAGGGGCATTTGGGAAGATTGTGAATTGGGGAAAGAAAATAATGGGTGAGATATGCAAAGAATAAAGAGAAAGGGATCCAAGTATATCACTAAAGAAAGCCAACAGGGGTACCTGGGTGGCTCAGTCAGTTAAGCATGCAACTCTCAGTTTTGTCTCAGGACAGGATCTCAAAGTTCACGAGTTTGAGTCCCACATCAGGCCCTGTGCTGACAGTGCAAAGCCTGCTTGGGATTCTCTTTCTCCCTATCTCCAGCCCTCCCCCACTCGTGGTGTTTCTCAAAATAAATGAATACACTTAGAAAAAGTAAAGCCAACAGGCTAGGAAAAAGAGCAAAAGAAAAGATCAGAGAAAATCTATAAAAACAACCAAAAACCAGTAACAAAATGGCAATAGATACATATCTCTCAGTAATTACTTTGCATGTAAATAGACTCAGTGCCTCAATCAAGATACATAGGATGGTAGACTGATACTACCCCCCCAAAAAAAACAAAACAAACACACAAACAAAAAAACAACAACAAGACCCACCTCTTTGCTACCTAGGAGATTCATATAAGACCAAAAGAAACATGCAGGTTGAAAGTGAGCAGATGGTAAAACATTTATCATGCAAATAGATGCCAAAAGAAAAGCTTGTAGCAATACTTCTGTAACAGAAAATGTCCTGCTTTCATGGGGCTTACATCTTATTAGGTAGACATCTAATAAACATGATAAATAATGGTGATCTATTACTGTTTTAAACAAACAAAAACTTGAGTATATATTAAAAAAGTATTTTTATCATTTATGTTGTCTGGATTCAGATGGGCAGTTCTTGCTTGGAATTTCTCATGAAGCTGCAGCCAATTGTCTGCTGAATCTGTAGCAGTTATTAGAAAGCTTGACTAAGATGGATATCCAAGAGGATTCACTCACATCTGGCAGTGAATGGTAATCATCAGCTGAGATGGAGGTGTGGATTGATGCACATACACTTGAACATTCCATGTGATTTGAATGTCACACAGTATGGATGTTAAGTTCAAAGAGGGAGTTCTTTTTTTAGAAAAGAAGGGAGTGAAAATGACAAGATTCCTTTTGATACAGCCATGAAAATTCCAGAACATGACTTCTCTTACATTTTATAAATCAAGAAGTCACTTGCCTACCAGTTCAAGTTCAAGAGGCAGGTCATTAGAATCCACCAATGTTACACTGCACATGAGTATGTGGGATGAGAAAGAATGCTGTGCCTCCTTTGGAAAATATAATTTTCCACAGATACTATATTGGAAACTGACAAGTGTAAGGAGAAAAGTAAATCAGGGAAGATAACGAGGAAGAATCACAGGAGTTTATAAATTTACATAGGAGTCTCAAGGTAGATCTCATTGAAAAGCTCAAATATTAGTGAAGACTTTGTAACAAAGTATTGTTTAGAAAATAATCCATGTGCTCTCCCAATCAATGTCACTGAGAGAGAGAAAATGATATAATGATGCCAGAATCATAATTCGTGGTCTTTCTAGTTGTAATCCCTTAGGCACTGTATGAATTTTTTCCCAAGTTAGGTGAGTTTTGAACAGAAGGCTGATACATTGGTAAGTTGCCTTATATTTAAAGTGAAATATAGCTGTTATTGACAATGATGTACAGAGGACAAGATGAAACCAAGACCAGTTAAGAGGTATTGGAATAATTCAGATAACAGATGATGGTAGCATGCCCAAAATGGAATCTAGGGAAGTGATGAGAGGTGGTAACACTTTAGACATACTCTGACAGAATAGCCATCGGGCTTTCCTGATTGATAAGAGGTGACTGGTAAGCAATAAAAAGAAGCAAGGATTACTCAAATTTGGGGGGCCAGAACAACAGAAAGAATGATGTTTGCATTTAAAGGTATTTTCATAAACTTAGGCATCAGGGCAGCATAATTATTCTGGGAGTAGTTTAAAGTACTTGTGATTGAGATAAAGAGGTCAAAGAACTGAGAAGCACTGAAAGACACAGAGGTAGGTATAAATCGTTGGGGAAAGAGATCATATCTAAGTCTGTCTGTCTCCTTACTACTAGGTACATTTCAATTTTTATTGTAATGTTGAGATAATGTTAGATATGTGACTATGTTTAATTTTACCCAAACTCTCAATTATCTAACTAAAAATATCGTCATATTGATTATGTGTTAAAGATATTGAAATCTATGCACCAGTTTCCCACATTTTGTTTTTTTTGCAATTTCACACTCTATAACTTCTTGGTGGATGTGATTATATAGTAAGGAAATGTGTCTAAAGTTCTGTTTAACTGTCTTGATGAATCTTTTTTAAATGCAATTAACGATGACTTCAATTAACCCACTTCTGCTTTATAACACATAAGAACAATTTTTTTAAGAACTCAAGAAATCAAAACAAATAGTGTTTAATTGCAAGTAAATCTGGTCAATAATTAAAATAAAACATAAGGCTTACACTGTATTAGCTATGTATGCATTCTGAAAATATAAGCATATTCGTAAAGAGAAATTAGAAATTGGTGGGGGAGCATTCAAAAGGGAATAGTATTTTCAGGTGGCTACAGAGTTGCTTGGTTTGGTCATGTCTGTGGTGGCTTGTGGTTGGAAAATTGCTTGAGGGTTCATTTTTACTTTTAAGAGGAGATAAAGGGTGCAATATAAGGAATGTAGTCAAAAAAATAAGATGAAAAATGTCTCTGTGCCATCTACTATCTGCCCTCCAGTAAGTCTGCTCTGATAAATTAGAAATATGCTAAGCTAGTTTTTAGTTGTATTTATTGACCAGTAAATTTGTTGTTTTATTTACCTCTTAAAGAACATTTAACTCATTTCTAATCTTGAAATGACTATTATAAATATTATATCAAAAATATTATAAAGATATACATTTTATGTATGTATGCATGCTGTGATTTCTGTGGAATGTGGCTATATCAAGTTGTACATGAGTCTGGGCTTTAAATACTGAGCAATTTTTCTCCAAAAAAGCAAGTACTAATGAGGTTTTTACATTTTTTTCAACAATGTAAGGAAAATTCCACTCCTTCACAGGATAACCTACTTTAATATATTCTCACTTTTGAGACTGTCCATCTTCTCATTTAAAAATTGTTATTTATTTTTTTATTTTCATTATCTGGGTTGTGAATCTTTCCCTAAGTATATTAGTCATTTCAAAACTTCATTTAATTTGAAATACTTACCATTGTTATCATCTAAATGAATTTTTAAAAAATTTTTATGTCTTTAGTTTATTTCAAGAGACAGGGACAGAGACCGAGCAGGGGAGGGGTAAAGAGAGAGGGAGACACAGAATCTGAAGCAGGCTCCCAGCTCTGAGCCGTCAGCACAGAGCCTGATGTGAGGCTCGAACCCACAGACTGTGAGATCATGACCTGAGCCGAAGTTGGACACTTAACTGACTGAGCCACCGAGCCACCCTCATCTAAATGAATTTTAACAGCTATTAACATGAATGTGCATATATGCTAAGAAATTAGAAGATATATCTTGTTTAAAAAATCAGGGCACCTGGGTGGCTCAGTCAGTTAAGCATCCAACTTTGGCTCAGGTCATGATCTCATGGTTCATGAGTTCAAACCCAGCACTGGGGCCTCTGCTGTCAGTGCAGAGCCCACTTTGGATTCTCTGTCTCCCTCTCTCTCTCTCTCTCTACCACTCCTCCCTCCCCACTCTCCAAAATAAATAAACATTAAAAAAAAATATTTACAGAAAAAGATAGAAAGCAGTGTGACAGAAACAAAGGGAACAGAGAGAGAGAAAACAAAGAGAGGTCATTTAAAGCAGTGCAATCTTTTATAATAAGATAAAACTGAGGTTATTGAAGGATGTTAGACATAGATAACAATTTTTAAAATTTAAGTTTTAGAAAGGTTATTCTGAGTCACTCTGTGAATAACAGATTACAGGAATTGGGAAAGTATGTGAACAGTTAGTCATCTATTGTAATGGCCCAGAAGAGAGAAATTGGTAGCCTGGGCTAGCATTTTTGAGTTAGTAATGAAGAGAATTAGGTGGATCTGAGGGATAGTTAGAAATTATATTACCAGGTATATCTTCTGTAAAGTAAATGTGTGGGAGAGGGAAGAGTTTTTTTAAATTTTGACTTTTGCAGTTAGATGTAGGACAGGGTCATCTCAAATGTAGTGAGCTCTGAGGAGAGTGATAAGAGACATAAAATAATAAAATTAAGATTACCATATGATTTTATTCATATGTGGAATCTAAAAAGCAAAACAAATTAAAAAAGAGCTGAATCAGACCAAAAAATACATAAAACAAACTGATGGTTGCCAGAGGGAAGGGGGTGAGGAAATGAGCAAAATGGGTAAAGGGGAGTGGGAGATACAGGCTTCCAGTTATGGAATAAATAAGTCAGGAGAATAACAGATACACTGCAATAGTGTTGTACGGTGACAGATGGTGGCTACACCTGTGCTGAGCCTAGCACAGCTCATAGAGGTGTTGAATCACCATGTTGTACACCTGAAACTAATATAATATTATGTGTTCATTACACCCAAATAAGAAATTAAAACAAAAAAAGTTTATCTGTTTCTTGAAACTGTCCTCTAACTTGCTTTAAAATTATACTCCCAGAGTGTTATTTTGGGTAGGGACATGACCACTCTTTTACTATTTTTAGTTCTTTTCCATAGCTCTTCAACACTTCAACTTCTATCTTATTATTATCTTCCATTTTATTCAGGCTTATGATTTTGTTGTTAACTAGATTCATCATTATATAATAGTAGAATTTCAACTTAGAAGTAAGTGATAGATCTCGGGGCACCTGGGTGGCTCAGTAGGATAAGCGTCTGACTTCAGCTCAGGTCATGATCTCACAGTCCGTGATGAAAGCGCAGAGCTTGGAGCCTGCTTCTGTGTCTCCCTCTCTCTCTGCCCCTCCCTCGCTCACTTCTGTCCCTCTCTGTCTCTCAAAGTTGAATAAACATTAAAAAAATTAGGAAAAAGAAGTAATAGATCTCATATTCACCACAATTATTCCTATTTTAATTTAGGTTAAGAAATGTAGAAATTCAGTCCCATTTCAATGACGATAAATCCTATTCCTGATCACTATCAAGCTTCCTTTGAAACCACTTTCTTATAAAAAATCATTGGTGTATGGGTAATTGATTTAACTCATAATCTGTGTTGTTAGGGAGCAAACAAACCAACAGGCCTGCCAGCCAAAAATCTAGAAACCTCTAGATTTCATTGTGTCTGAGAGGAAGAGAGGTTCTTATGTACACAATAGCAAAACATGGGAACCTTGTGTATAAAGTTGCCTTTGTCTCCTAAGTTCTACAAAAACAGAGATTTGAAAAGAACTGTAGAACAGATGATATTATTTGGAGACCATCTCAATTGCAGACGTCTTAAAAAAAGGGTATACTACCTGGCCTCAACACGATGCTATTCTGTTCTAAATATATTTTAGATCTCTCAATATCAAAAATCACTATGTGGAAATTAACAAAGTTGGCCAGTGTTACCAAATATTTCCACACTGTTTTAATCTCTATTGGGCTATGCTAAGCTAAAGGCACATCATTGCATGCATGCATTGCATGCATCCCAGCACAAAAACTGATCTATTGATTAATATCTTGCTATTGGGCAGGTCTGTTATCTTAGTAAACTGATGGCTACCTTCATGTAGTCCATTATACCATCTAGCAGTCAATTTTGGCTCATTATTATATAATTAATTATTGTTTTATTTTTGGGGAAAAATCATTAGAGAAATTTATAAAGAAAAAGAGAAGAGAAAAAGATAAGAAAAATTGGAATTGATGCCTAAGTTTAATGTTTAACATTTTAACTACTGCAGGTAAGTTCTGGACTGTTTTCTTCTTCCCCTGTGTCTGCCCCTAAGTTTATCTCATGCTTTATGAGTCCTAGAAGAAGGGAGAGTCCTATATGCTATTTCACAAATATGAGGCATAATTGAAATTCTAAAATTCTAATAACCAGAGGTAGTTAGCCAATATTTTCATCAATATTTCCTGTAAACATTCAAGTGAGTATATATATATATATAAACTACATTATACCATACTTGATATTCTATAACTTATATTTAAAAACCTTATATTTATAGTTTCACTTAAGTATAATGTTCTCAATTTTTTAGCAGTATTGATATTTCATATGAAATTTATGATATTTAGGTTTCTGAAATCTTTTATTATTTCCTATATTATTATTATCAAACTTTTATGGATTAAATAGGAACTACTCAACTGGGAACCATGTGTTCTCAAATAATTGGTCATTAACTAGCAAAGTCCTAAAACAGAAATAAATTATATTCATTAATCTGAGTACTTTTGAACATGAAATCATAAATAAATATTATTTGTAAAATTTTTAAGGTAATTTTATCATTTATCTATCTCCTTGTTGAAAACAAATGTTCTGAAACAGTTGCAAATTTATTTTTGAGTACTCAAATCCTAATATCTAATACATTTGAAGATCCAATGGTGCAGACAGATGGTATTTCAATTTCATAAAACTTTCTTATAAACAAATTATATATAGGTTAAATGATGAATCCTTTAATGAGAAGAAAGAAGGATGTGGCTACATGGTATATAATTCAGCTCCCAAAAGAAAAAAAATTGACTTGAATGATTAATGCTTATTTTTCAAATAAGATAATTAAGCTTATTTTCAGTATAATTTTATTGGATGATTTTAAGATATACTACAATATATTAGTTCAATAAGTTCTATTACTGAGAAAATAATGAAAATCTAAGTAATCTATAAACTGGAAAACTCATACTGTTTTCCTTTGTAGAAAACAATGTCCCTATTCATACCTCATTCATTAAAAAATAAAAAAAGAAAAAATATGATTTTTAGTAAAGCTTTAGTATTTTGTTTATTTTCATACATATGGCATTAAAAACAAAATGTTGGCTTCTTTTCTATAACTGAAAAGAAGCAAAATCAACACCAAGAAGAAAGGATTCAAAATAAAAGATATTTTTCAATTTTAGCAGTAGTGAGACATATAATTTAATACACAACTTAACAGATGTTCTTATTGGGCTAAAATAAAGCATTAGAATTGGAAGATGATTTACATCATCTTCTAAATCATCTTTTAGATCTTTTGTATTTTGTCCTCAAGTGGAAATTCTCTAGTTGTTTTCAGTGTTTACATTTATTGCTATTGCCCATATTTATAAGTTAAGACCAATTAATTATAGGTATGGAACTTTATTCCAGTTGCCTTTTTTCTATATTTTTGAAGATATATAAACTTTCCTGTATTTCCTGTATTTCCTTGATTTCTTAATCAAAATCTACTTTTGATTGTTTATTGTTTTTTAACAAGCTAACATTGTCTGCTCTTTATTGATCCTGAAATTTTATTAGATCCAGATTCAAAATCCAACTACTTGTAATTGTATTAAGAATGTGCATCCATGAATAAGTATAAGGTCATATTAATTTACAAATGCAAACTTCAAAATTTATAAAGGCATGATATGAACATCTGAGCTACTTTGATATTTTGGTTTCTAGGACTCTTACTAATTCCACTTTCTTTCAAGCAACCACATTAAAGAGTCCACTGGTTCTTCTTCCTAAAAATTCAGTTAGATTGACACATGTCATAGATTCAAATGTGACATCAACTAATGAAAAAGTAATGAAAAATTTCAGATTTCAGGTTTTATTGTAGGCTTTCTAAGATACTCAGTTCTTCAGCCAAAGAGATCATAACAATGTTGGCACAATAATGTCATGTGGAAATATTTCCTTATGGTGGAGAGTATGTATAGCACTTAGTACAAACACAGAAATGCATGTTATTTTATATTGTACTATAAAATATATTATCTTGAAGTCCTTTCAAACTTTTAAATAAAATTGCATATACTTCAAAGTATAATTTTAGAGTTTTAAAGGTCTTTTCAATTAAAGGAAAATCAAATGTATTTAGTAAAATATACTACATATGCAGTTATAATATATAGATAGGTACTAAATTACTGGAATTAACTTACGCACACATGGATAGTTCTAGTTTAAAGATACATATGCAATGGACAGGTTTCCTAAGTTGTTTATTTTAAATATTTTGGGAATTAACTATCTTGCCTTACTGCCATTCACCAAGAGATGCTAAATATAGAATACCTCACATGACTATGCTTTGCACATAAGACCACCAGTGGCACTGAACTCTATCTGTGACACTAAGCTTGAGTTTACTGTATTTTATTACTATCTCTGATGATTCCAGAGTGCCTTGAAAGTGAGGTATAACTCTTTGAAGAGAGCGAAAATAAGCACATTATGCCAGTGTAGATGAGATGACATTTTCAACAAGCAGAGTATCTGAGTCGCCTGTTTGTTTGTTTTACAGAGATAAATGTATGTTAGTATGACATTTTCAAATACCAGAGAACAGTTTAACAACCTAACTAGAAAATATGATTGAGAAAAGGCACAGAAGAACTCAGTGAAAGCTTGCTGAACATTATTACTCTTTCCTTCAAGTAGATTTTCAATTAGAGAATAATCAAAGATAAATCATCACATTTTAATTAATAATTTTGTAAGAATATGGTGAATTAAACATTTAAGGCAACTCTAGACCTTAGAAGCCATATGAACAAAATCTACATTAGAATAATTTGCTAATATGCTTAATATGTTAATAAAAAGTAGGAAAAAGTCCTACAATTGTATTGTATTTTCCAAAAATGTAAAACAATATTGTGCTTCTAATATATCTAGAAGATAAAAATACAAAAAGATTAACTACAAAAAGATGTGTAATAAAAAAACCTAAGTATAGTTAGGCTTTGAATCTAGAGATCAATAAATGGTTCACTAATTGTTGGAACACTCACTATATTTTAAGTAATATGTTGCTATCAAGTCATAATAGCAAAAACACTTGTTATAAAAGAGGCATACACTCAGAACAGGAATATAAAAAGACTAGAGGAGACCTACGTCTCTACTTTCTTATTGAAGTCACACATCCCTTCTGGATTTGGGTAATTAAGTAAGTTTAACTGTTAATTGGCAAGAAATTATAATTGCAACCATGTGTGGTAAACAGGATGCTAGTAGCCTAAATATATCCATGTCATAATCCTTGATGTCTTTAAGTACATTACCTCATATGGCAAAAGGGACTGTTCTGGGCTGAACTGTATTTCCCCCAAAATTGGTATATTGAAGTCCTAATCCCAGCACCTCAAGATATGACTATTTGAAAATGGGGCCTTTAAAGAGGTGGCAAAGTAAAAATGAGGCCATTAGGGTGAGTGCAAATCAATCAGACTGGTATCATTAAAATGAGAGGAAATTTGGACACACAGAGAGACACCAAGAATGCACACACACAGGAAAGGCCCAGGTGAAGACACAGAGAGAAGGTGGCCATCTGTATACCAAGGAGTACTCAACAAAAATCAACTTGCTAACATCTCAAAATTGGATTACTAGGCTCCAGAACTGGAAGAAAATTAATTTCTGTTGTTTTCAAGCCATCCAGTTTATGGTATTTTGTTATGGCAGCCCAACCAGATTAATGGAAGGATTTTGCAGTTCTATTAAAATCTTGAGATATGAAGATTATTCTGGATTATCTGGATGGACTCAGTTTAATCATAAGTGTCCTTTAAGAAGAAAGAAGGAGGGTCAGAATCAGAAAGATGTGATGACAGAAGCAGAGACCTGGGTATAAAACTGGATGAAGAGGCCATGGAAAAGGAAATGTAGGTGGCTCTGAAAGCTGAAAACAGCAAGGATGGATTCTCCCTAAAGTCTTCTAGAATGAAGACATTATGCTGACACCTTGATTTTAGCTTTTAAGATGCATTTCATATTTGTGACCTCCAGAACTGTAATATAATGAATTTTTGTTGTTTTAAACTAGAAATCTTGTGGTAATAAGTTATAGCCACAATAGAAAACCAACACATCTTGGTAAGTTAGTCTCCAAAACCCAAAATACCTTTCAACAAAATGTCGAAGAATTATTTTCAGATTAGGGAATAAACTTTCTAATTAAAACTAATAAATGTTCATGTACCCTTAATCGTGTCTTGTATTTTCCCATGAGGAAGGATTCAAATAATGTACTCAATATTCATAAGCAGTTATATCATATTACTCATGAATTTATAGACCTTTGTGGAGGTTATTTAAATGTAGTATCAGTATATTTTGTTATCATCTTAACATGTTACAGTAACGTGTTGAAATCAAGAGCAATTTTAAATAGTTCTAGTAGAAAGTTATGATCATCATTTCTAGGGAAAAAAAGGACAATTGTAAAAGGTATAAGTTATAGATTCCACTTCTTCTTCTTAAAACTTTCTTGCTTGGAGAGAGTCTCAAACAGGAAAGAGAATTTGAGCAAATTTATAAATCTTTCCTGACACTGGAAAAGAATACTTAGTGAACTTCTTAGTTCCTGTGTCTGGTACATAATAGGATTTTAAATAATAAATGGTCTAATTAACTGAGTTTTTTGCTTGATAATATTAACATTGAATACAATCTAATTTTCTTTGCTAATAGTCAATATTTACTAAGACATTTTATCATAGTAACATTTTCTTAGGCTTATTTGCTGGGATGAAAATAGACTAAAAAAATCTGAATATTCTATGTCTCTTGGCAGTTAAATGTTTCATTTAAAAATAATATGGAGTTATGGATGCCTGGGTGGCTCAGTCTGTCACGTGGCTCAGGTCATGATCTCACAGTTCGTGAAGTTCGAGCTCCATATTGGGTCTTTGCTGACAGCTCAGGGCCTAGAGCCTGCTTGGAATTCTTCGGTGTATCTCTCTCTGCCCCTCCCCCACTGGTGCTCTGTCTTTGTCTCTCAAAAATAAACAAACATTAAAAACAATTTAGGGGCGCCAGGGTGGCTCAGTCAGTTAAGTGTACGACTTCAGCTCAGGTCATGATTTGCAGTGCCTGCTTCAAGCCTCGATCCAGGCTCTGTGCTGATAGCTCAGAGCCCGAAGCCTGCTTCAGATTCTGTCTCCCTGTCTCTCTGCCCCTCTCCCACCCATGCTCTTTCTCTCTCTGTCTCTCAAAAATAAATAAAAGCATATAAAAATATTTAAAAAATTATATGGAGTTATCACTCAATTAAATAGATTTTTACTGATTTAAAAAGTCCATTGTTTGTGTTAAAAGTGGGAGGGTAGCAATAATAAAACAGTCAGGCGGTTAAAAAAGGGAGAGGTAAAAAGAAAATAAATTATGATAATACAGCTTCAATTAATTTTATAGCATATGTACACAGAGGAGAAGGGAGGCAGCTTCCATTCTAGGCTAGAGGAAAAAGCCCCACAATTTTGTTAAAAGAACATAAGATTTGTAGTGTATCAAATCATACAACTGGAGTAGAGGGTTTCCACTGATCAATACTACAAAATATGAGACAATACAATTAAAATTATGACTGTACTCATTTTAAGGATATGAATATGCACTGAGGGAATTCATGTGCAGCCTCAAATAAAATAGTAATTAGAATTGTATTCTGAATGAAATAAGAGTAAACCATATGCATTTTTATGGCAAAAGGAAGTATAAAAATGTCCAAGGCAAAGTTCTATTTTCCTTTTTGAAAGGTCCTCATTAGACTATAAGCCTAAAGCTAAAGTTGTCTTTAGTCCATTTTTCAGGAATCAATAACTAACTGTGATTTCACTTATTTTAATTTGTCAAGACATGCTTTATGGTTTATAACATGTAAATCATATGTAGCAGTTTTTGTCTTTTATAAAAAATATTGGTATGAACATTCTGGTGTATGTTGGAGTATTCTTGGAATGGGATTTGGGGTCATAGGGAAGGTCTATGGCCAGCTTCAACTGATGCTACCAAACAATTTTTCAAAGATGTATCAGTTTGTTTAAAATATTTATTTGTTTCTGAGAGAAAGAGGGAGAGAGACAGAGAGAGTGAGAGACAGAGGGAGACAGTGAATGCATGAGGGAGGGAGGGGCAGAGAGGGAGAGAGAGAGAATTTTAGGCAGGCTCTAAGCTGTTAAGTACAGAGCTGGACCTGGGGCCTGAACTTATGAACCATGAGATCATGACGTAGCTGATATCAAGAGTGAATCCTTAACCAACTGAGCCACCCAGGCACCCCATAAGATGTTATATCAATTCACTTTCCCTCCACAAGGAAGAAATCCAATTTTTCCTTACCAACATTTGAGACTTTACAACTTTTTCAGTTGTCATTGCATGCTCTCTTGTTAGGTTTACTTTGTATTTCCAATGACTAATAAATATAGGTACATTTTCATAGGTTTGGGTCAACTGGATATCCCCTTTTGCAAAGTGTCTGTTCAAGTCCCTTAAGTTATTAGAAGACTTAAAAAATATTAATGTTCATTTATTTTTGAGAGAGAGAGAGGGCAACTGGGAGAGGGAATGAGAGAGCAGAGACAGAATCCAAAGCAGTTTCAGGCTCTGAGCTGTCAGCACAGAGTCCAATGTGGGGCTTGAACTCATGAACTGTGAGATCATGAAAGGAGCTGAAGTTGGACATTTAACCGACTGAGCCACCTAGGCACCCCTAGAAGGTTTTAAATTATAATCTACATACAAGTCAGTTGTCAGAAGTAGATATTATGAATATACTCTCCTATTTTATGATGTATGTTTTTGCTGTTTTATAGTGTCTTTGGTGAATAAAAAATTTATTATTGGGCAGTTTATCCTGTTTTCTTCCATCCCTGTTACCATTTCTGTCCTGTTTACAAAATCTTTCCTTGATCTATTGTTAGCAAAATGTTCTCCTATGATTTTTTCCAAAACCTTTTTGTTTTACTATTCATGTTAAACTGTGATATTCATTGGGAATTTATTTATATGTATGTATGAAAAGAGTAAGATTGAACTATAAGAAATTACTGATATTTAGATATTTTTGATCTATTTAAACTACTCAATTTATTACTTACCTTTCTTTGTATAAATTTTGACAAGTTTTGGTATCAATGTTGTATTGGTTTCATTAGCTTGAACTTGATAAAAATTAAAAAGACTGGAATTAATCAGTATTAGAGAAAGTACATACAATTTGGCATGTTCATACAATGTTGACAAGTAATGGCAATTAAGTCACTTAGACAACTGAATGTTTATAAACAAATTAACATAGTTTGGGGCTCTCTCTATATAAGCGTATATGCACAAAGATAAAATCCTACTTCCCAGCGGTCCACTCATTTCTTTCTAGAAAATACCATTTTATATAAAAACAAATATTTTTTTTTTTAGTTTTTGAGAAATTTCACTTATCCTTTAACATATTCCCAATCTTCTCAAAAAGAAATAGTTATGAATCAGGTTTGCTCATCCTTCTTGATTTAAGTTCAAGTGATTTATTTTATTCTTCATTTCTCTTCACCTTTCATTATGACTATTTCCCTCTTTCATTGATGATATCATTGTTCCATCTCCTTCCCTTTGCCTTTGTTTTTTCAGCACATTACAGAGAATCAAGAAGATTAAAAATCCCCTTTATTCTACCATTTTTAATAGCAGTAATTGTCCCACTGGGTTTGAACTACATCTTAATTGTTGTTATTATCTCAATATTCTTATGGATGAGTTATTTTTTAATTTTTTTAAAGTTTTGTATTTATTTTTAGTGAGAGAAAGAACACAAGAAGAGCAAGAGAGAGAGAGAGACAGAATCCCAAGCAGGCTCCACACTGTCGTCATGAAGCCCAATGTGGGGCTCAACCTCATGAATCTTGAGTTCATGATCCGAGCTGGGATCAAGAGTCAGACACTTAACCAACAGACACACCCAGGGGCCATTTTGTAGATGAGTTTTAATTTTCTCTTCTACTCAATATATATATTTTAAAAATATGTCTGGTTCTACTCTCCAAAATTTATCATCCTTGTGTTATTTATTTGTAATGTAACTAGGAGAAAATAATTTTCTGTAATTCTATTTTTATAGTCAAATTTAACTCCTAGTTAAATAAACTTTCTTCAGAACTCTGTGTGAACAAAGTCAAGTTACAGCCAGTAAGAAGGAAGGTCTTGAATGAGTTTTAGATAGTATATCAAATAAATAGTATGTACTTCTTTTTTTTTATCCTTCAGATCAAATATACTGTGTGAGCTCCATGTTAAGAGATGTGGCTTACTTTTACAAAAGTTCTTTTCATATTCATATTGATTCAGTATGCTTTTTTCAAGAATCTTAAGTGAGTAATCTATCACAACTTGACCCTGTGTTCTATGAGATAATGCATATGTAGGTTTTTAATAATTTTATTGAGGTATATTTAACAATTATATAATTCACACTTTTTGTTTTTTAATCTTTATTTTTGAGAGAGAGAGAGAGAGAGAGGGAGAGAGAGAGAGAGAGAAAGTGCACACACATGTGAGTCGGGGAGGGGCAGAGAGAAGGAGAGAGAACCCCAAGTGGATTCTGCACTATAAGCAGAGCTTGTAATTTTGGGTTGGATCCCATGACCAGTGAGACCATGACATGAGCCAAAATCAAGAGCTGGAAGCTTGGGGTATCTGGGTGCCTTGGTCAGTTAAGTGTCTGACTTCAGCTCAGGTCATGATCTCATGGTTCATGGGTTCAAGCCCCATGTCAGGCTCTGTGCTGACAGCTAGCTCAGATTCTGGAGCCTGCTTTAGATTCTGTATCTCCTTCTCTCTCTGACCCTCCCCTGCTCATGTTTTCTCTCTCTCTCTCAGAATAAATTTTTTAAAAATGTTAAAAAAGAAAAAGAGTTGGAAACTTAACTGACTGAGTCACTGAAGCGACCCTAAGTCACATTTTGCAAGTGCACAATTCACTTACTGATTTTAGTAAATTTGCCAAGTTTTATAATCATCATTATGAATTCTAATTAGAATATGTTCATCGTTCCATTATGACCCTTCATAGAAGTGCTAGATTTTTAGGTAAATTTATGTTTAATTAAAAGAAATTCAAACTGTTTTTCAAAGCACCTATATCATTATACAATTCCACCAACAATGTTAGGAAGGTTATCAATGTTTCCATATCATCAGTATAAATTGTTACTATCAGTTTCCTTAATTATAATCATTCTAATATGTAACACTTGATTAGACTCACTCTAGTAGAAAGTGTTTCTGAAATTGAGAAAAATAAAGAAATCATTGTGATGATACGTCACTAATAGAAATTACCTGAAAAATGTCTAAAACTAAATATCATAATAAAATATGTAGATATTAAATATTTTATGTAAATGAAACAGATCTTATTTTTTATCTACCTATTCTTTTGAGGGGAGGGTAGGAGGGATACTAGTTCATTAGCAATTTCATATAGAAAAATTAACTATATTGCTTATAAAATAGACTTTTTGAAATTGATTTTTGAACCTTAGTTCTATAAATTAAGAATGATTATATTTCATTTTAAAGATGGCATGAATATATAATTCAGAAATCAATTATAGAAACAAATTTCAATATTTATCCTATTTTTCTTGATTGTGATAAAGTAGATGAATATATATAAATATAAATTATTTTAGCATGCAACAACACCTTTGAGGGACGTCAAAGTGAGTGAACTATTTGCAATTATCATAATTATAATTTCTCTTTCAACATAATAAAGCAACTTTCAAAATATGTTGATGCTCTTAGTTCTTACCTCAGAGAGCCAATCTATGCTCGAAGAAGAAGCAGTCTTGGTTTTCACTGCAAAATTATATTAAACTAGATAACACTGCATTATTATAATTTTACCTTAGTGTGAATATGTTAGTGACTAGTGTTATATGACTGAAATTATACAACCTTGATCTGTGATCCTAGTTCTAACCCCATTTCTGTGCAAGTAGCAGAGAACAGCTAAATGATAAATTCATCAAGATAGACACAGAACACTAATGGGAAGGATGTTTCTTGTCAGTGAATTTTGAAAGGCATAATCACTAGTGAATACCTCAAAGACAGGCTGATTCTATATAAGAGAATTTATTTCCAACTTGAAGAACAAAATGGAATCACTGAGCCGTAACTTGAAAAATATTCTAATCAACTCCTCTGTGTTTGGACCACGATATTCACAGGATTATTTTTAGCATTAACTTAAGGAGCTGGCTCTCAAGCTAAAGGTTAAACAGAGCCCCTTAGGAATGTATGACCTACAGTACTGTAGGGGTTTTAAATACACATAGGCACCCTGCAAACCTATTAGGTTACCTTCTGTTCCTCTTCAGGCGGAATCAGAAGAGCTTAAATTCTGGTCAGTGATGTTAAGCAACCTTGTACTAACATTGACAGTGATAATGAGAAAAGCCCAAAAGTTCTTTATAAGCTCATTATAAGTGTACAGACCGAGTTTCAAGCCTGGCTCTGCCACTTTTACCAGCTGTGTAATCTGGGGGAAGTTACTTAACACTGTTGCAATTCACCCATTTGTGAAAAGGTAGATTGAAAATATTTACCTCATATGGTTCATGAGGATTTAATGAGGTAATATATGTTAAACATTTAGAAGAGTGAGTAGCACATAATACCTAGTATTATACACAATACCTTTGTTATGCCATGAAGCATGTGGCAGGGCTTGTAGGTGCAGTCTATTATTAATGAAAACATAAGCTGATAATAAATTAATATAAAGATGGGTGAAATCTTTTTTCCCCACCATAGTCCATTCAGTTTCAACAGACAGTGCAGAACTGGTTAACAAGTAGGAGTCCATTTTAGCTTTTATTTCCTTATTTGTTTTCCTTCCACTGTCTCTCCTATCTCTGGTCTCTAAGCAAAGTATACATCCATCCCATCCCATCTCATTATGGCTCCAGGAATAGGAAAGTAATTACACATTGGTCCTCAGGGTTTGACAGTTCCTGCCTCTTGTCCCAGGGAGATTCTACTTCTACAGAAGTTTTGGAACCTCTCCAGTCTTCTGATTCATGATATGCCACGACAGATGCACAGTTTGAGGTTTCTTCCTAAGTAAGCTTGAAGGATTTGTACCATGTATGGCACATGGTTTTTACATTATTTGCCTTGGACTGGGTAGAGCTCTCCCATCCCCCCCTAATCTACAGGAAAACTGGATTATCCAACATTATCTTAATAATTCAAGCTTATATTCTAGGCATTACTTACTAAGGAATCATGGATTCTACCAAGTGTATATACAAACTGGAGTGTACTACTAGCTGTCTACTACCAATACTCAATTGGAACTCACAAATTTAGCCACAAGATTCCATATTTGGACTTCATTTCTGTCACCTTATGTGGGATGGGCACAGTGTCTTCTCTGCCATTTGCTATTATAATTAGCATCTAGGTTCACCAGCGGATGGAAAGCTTAGTGATTAATACTGTTGAGTTACATTCTAGAGAGTGAGGCACTGTACGAATTTTTGTTTTGTTTTAAAGACTTTCTTTTTAAGAGCAGTTTTAGAGTCACAGCAAAATTGAGAGGAAGGTACAACAATTTCCCACATATTCCCTGCCCCATTATCAACATCTCCCAACAGAGTGGTGCACTCATTACAACTGATGAATACTTGCCTCCTCCCATAGGTCCATCATTAAAGAATAACAGGAAAACATGAAACAAGATTATGTTACTACATCTATTCATGCACATATTTTCAGCTCTCTGTGATATTCATTAGAAAGAACCACTTGTAAGACCAAATTTTTACTTACAAATAATGTCCAGATCTTCTTGAAAAATTCTGGTTCTATGTCGATCATCAATAGACTCCTTCTCCTAGTGTGAACCCTGAAATAAGCATAGACAATCTTGTTCAGCCTTGGCTTTCATGAATGGCATTTTCAATACCACTCCCAAACTATTAACATCATTACTTAGTAACTATAAATTATTTAAAATGGCTTTATATTATGAAAATGCCTATTTCGGGCATAGATGGTAAAGAGAAGTAAATTAAACTATTATCTTAAAGTTAATAATTAAAATCAGTAAGAGTGCCTAAAATAAACCCAGATTTTTGAGTCTTGTGCTTTATGTGTATAAATTAGATGATATGTTTTTATGTGTCATTTTTCTCAGCTTATCACTATGATTTTACGGAGATATAAAAATGTGACTATATTCATTTTCTACAATGAACTATATAAAAATTACATCTTGAATTATTCTTTGAGAATATTCCAAGTTATGGGGCACCTGCGTGGCTCAGTGGGTTGAGCACCCGACTTCAGCTCAGGTCATGATTTCATGGTTCATGAGTTCAAGCTCCACATCAGGTTCACTGCTGTCAGCCTGTCAGTGTGGAACCTGCTTAAGATCCTCTGTAGCTCTCTCTCTGCACCTCCCCCACTTGCTCTCTCCCACACAAAAAATTTTTTAAAAATTAAAAAATAGAATATTCTGAGTTATGAAACAATATTGTCTATATTTTGTGGATAAAACATAAATTTAATTCTTAGGATTATATTGGAGGCATTCATTCTCTCTATTGATCCCTTATAAATTTGTGCATTATAATTATATTAAAGTATACACTTTTTTCTCTATTTAACCACTATATTTTCCTTATTTCACTTATTGGATTGGGAGGGGAAGAAGGTAGAGAAGAGGGGAAGATACAGGAAAAGGGATTTTTAGAGTTTTTGAATAAATATGTATTTATAGTTTTCTTAATATTGGAAAATATTAAAACTAAATGAAAAATATTTATCAGAGTTTGATTTATAAAGCCAGTATAATAGGCACATTTAAAATCTGTCCAATGAGAAAAAAAAAAATCACCTTTTGTTGTGTATTAATAGAGCCCTGGGCATCTTTGGGCAATATTCACATCAAATTCATTTCTGGATACTTGGAGTTAAGAGGATGAGAAGGGTATAAATATCATAAGAATATGATCATCTCTTACAAGACTAAAGCTAAGCCCAGCATTTATGGGTACAAAATTAAAGATATGTGAGTTAGGATGAAGGCAGCCCAGAGTAATGGAATAACAAATGCAATTTCACTAAAAAGACAAAGCTTGAATTCCAAATTGGCTTATTATATAATAGAGACTTACAAATTAATTATTTAGGGAAATCTGAGCTTTAACTTGCTCTTCTCAAAAAGCAGAAAATGGATTTTCAAGTTTCTTAAGTATTAAATATGTTAATGATAAGCAGATATTTTGATGATTATTAAATTTATTGAATAACTATAATTTGCTGAATGCCATCTCAATTAGATAAAAATGACCCTAGAAAATGTGAATGCTACAAATGAGGTTCTGAGGTCTTTCACAGGAATGTTCAGCTCGCAAATCTTAGACCTGGAATTTATGCCAGAACTGACCACCATCAGATTGAGAGACACTTAGAGGATATTAAACTCATTTTTTTTAAAACATAAAACTCATAAATTAAAGAATAATAGTACAGTTTCCTATTTTATCTACATTTTAGCTATTGTTTCCTCATGTTCACATTTTTATAAAAACATTAAACTGTCAGATGGGGTGTAACTGAATTTAATCTTTATTGGATATAATAACCTTTAAAGCAACTAAATTTTTAAAATTCTATTTAACTATTAAGCTTGCTTAGCAGGCACAGTACCAAATAACTGATTCCCAAAGAGCTGATCTGGTCTCATAACAGAAGTGATAACTTACATTCAGGATATAGTTTTTTTTTTTAAATCCCAAAGTATGCTGCATGGGAACTTACTCATAATTACTATAAATATTAGAAATAGGTATATAGCACTTAGTTCTACAAAAAGAGTTAGAAAAAATGTATCTAAAAAATTTATTCTTCCTAAAGTAAATGCACTCGCTTATTTACGTTTATTTATGATGCCGTAATAAGTAAATACTGAAAGAAAGTCAACCTGCATGAAAATACTAGTTTCTGCTTTACTGTGTCTTCATTATGACCCTTAAATTTAAAAGAGTCATATCTAATGTATATAAAATTACCTGCATTCAAGTTGTTAATAAATATTAAGGTCAGTGGTTTGGGGATGAGTAAATTGGTAAAACCTAACCTGAACTTAATAAGATTTACTTGACTTAATGTGTTGTATTCTCCTCTTGGTCATACTGGAGAAAAAAAAAAATGGAAAGAAGGGCTCTTTCCAACTGAGTAATGGAGCACCTGCCCTGCTGACTATTTTATTGACGCGGTCATACTTACATAAAGCAATGTATAAACAAATGCTGCTTTGTCTGGTATGCTACTTCTTTTTACAGAGATTACCTGGGATTATGAGTTTTGCTTGTAAACATTTCACTCTAATTTAGCTAAGCGCCCTGGAATGTGACATTTACTGAAAATCTGGATAAAATATTTAATGGATCAATACATGTTTACAAGTATTGCCGCATTAACCATCCCTCAAAACAAAAGAAGATTGCATGATGTCTCTTAAATATGCACATAGGGAAAAAAATAATTGGCAAGATGTAGTTATGACTTTAGTATTTACTTTTAGAATTCATTTATTACATAACATTTTTAATATACTATTTTAATGAGTATTTTATATTACTGAAAACTTTTAAAATTACATTAAAACAAAAAATACTTGCTGATATACAGGAAAATGCAAATTGAAAGCACTTCAGAGGAACAGCATGCAACAGAAGGAAATATTAAGCTGCCTTCTACTGTTCAAAATTGCAATATAAAAATTAGCTGGGTACCAAATAAATACAAGACACTGCATGTAACATACAACATAAAGACTTGAATAAGATACTGTACTTGCCCCTAACAGTTTTCTAAGAAAGCATTTCTCTAAAAAAATAATTTGTAACACGTTCATATTTTATGTTACCTTTGTAATATGTTAAAATCCATATTTACAATGAATGAATCTTTTTATAGGATGGCTTCAATCAACACATTGTTACGAACTGAATTGTGTTCTTGTAAATTCATACGTTGAATTCTCAACCACCATTACCTCTGAATGTAACCTAATTTGGAGACAGGGCCTTTAGAGAAGTTATTAAGGTTAAATGAGATCATATGGGTGGGCACTAGTTCATGTTACTGTATTTGGAGATTGGGTCTTCAAAGGGGTGATTAAGTGATAGAGCCTAGAGGGTAGGATCCTAATTCAATAGGACTGGTGTGCTTCCGAGTAGAGAGAGAGAAGGCAAATATGTGGAAGAAGAGAAAAGGCTATGTGAGAACATTTAAGTTATACTCTCTTAGCAAATTTCAATAATACAATACAGAGTTACCTACTATAATCATCAGGTTTTACATTAGATGCTCAGGCCTTAATCCTATCACTGAAAAAGATAAATGCATCACACGATGGATGTGTTAATTAACTAGATGAGGAATCCTTTGACAATGTATACCAAATCATCATAATATATGCTTTAAATATCATACAATTTTGTCAATTATATCTCAATAAAGCTGAAGGGGAAAAAATGTCTGTATGAGGACACAGCAAGAAGACAGCCACCTGGAAGTAAAGGAAAGAGACTTCAGGAAAATCAAAGACAACCAACACCTTGAATTTGGACTTCTAGCCTCCAGAACTATAAAAAATACATTTCTGTTCAATCCATCCAGTTAGGTATTTTGTTATGGTATCCTTATGAACTAATAGGCAGTTGTATTATTTTTAGTGTGAATAATTGTAATATACACATAAACGGAATGAATACAACAGAAAAATGAAATTCTCATGTATCTACCACAATGAAGATCAACAATGATCAACAATGATTATGGGAAGCTATGTTTCATCTTCACCGTCATTTAAGTTCTCCCTATTCGTTTTACTTAGAGAGCATTGCAGACATCACAACATAACTTAATTTCTATTTTTTAAAGTATATATATCTAAAAATAAGAACTTTTTAAAAATAGATTCTATTTTTAGATAAATTTTATATTTACAGAAAATATATGAGAAAATAATAAAGTTCTCATATATCCCCTTGCCCTCTGCACCCCCTATTACTAACATCTTACACTAGAAAAGTATTAAAAATAAGGGCTCTTTAAGAAGATATAACTATAGCACCATAGTCACACTTCCAATTACCAACAATACTGAATACCTTTTAAAAATCTGTACCACCTCTTCCCTTTTGCGGCCATCGCTGGAGCTGCAGCGGCCAACATGAAGTTCAATCCGTTTGTGACCTCTGACCGGAGCAAGAACCGCAAAAGGCACTTCAATGCCCCTTCCCACATTCGCAGGAAGATTATGTCCTCCCCTCTTTCCAAAGAGCTGCGTCAGAAGTACAACGTTCGCTCCATGCCCATCCGGAAGGATGACGAAGTACAGTTGGTGCGGAGACACTACAAAGGTCAGCAGATTGGCAAAGTAGTCCAGGTTTACAGGAAGAAATACATCATCTACATTGAACGGGTACAGCGAGAGAAGGCGAATGGCACCACCGTCCACGTGGGCATCCACCCCGGCAAGGTGGTTATCACCAGACTAAAACTGGACAAAGACCGCAAAAAGATCCTCGAACGGAAAGCCAAATCTCGCCAATTAGGAAAGGAAAAGGGCAAACATAAGGAAGAAACACTTGAGAAGATGCAGGAATAAAGTAATCTTACGTACGACGTGAAATAAAACACTGTTAAAATGAAAAAAAAAAAAAATCTATACCAAAGATGCAACCAGTTTTTCCAGTAAATATTCTTAGAAAGTAATCCAAACTTCAATCAGCATAAGAAATAAATTCTATGAAGTAAAAAAATGTAAGTTTGTTTACTCATTGAATAACTAATGCTCTACTAAAATACTGTTTCAAATGTTGAGGGTTAATTAAGTAAGTAAGGGATGGGCCAACTATGACTCTTCAACCAAATTCAGTCCATGGCCTGTTTGTGGAAATAAAACATGATTATATATTATTGTATACTGCATATTATCATATCACATCTGTGCTCATTCATTTATTATGGCTATGCCTATGGTTATGTTGACACTAACAAAGTGTTTACTAGTTATAGCAAGGAGCTCCCAACCTGCAGTCAAAAATGTTTACTCAGTCCTTTTACAGGAAAAATTTGCCAAAACCTGAAATAGACTGTTAATAAAGTCAGTTGGAGACTCCACCATTATAAATTCAAAAAAGAATTCTTTCCTATTTCAAGAGAACTTCAGTTAACAAATGTTTCATTAATGTAGCTCTCCAATGTGAGGCCACATTTTCATTTTTCTCTTTTTCTTCAAATTTAAACTCTGATTCAGATTTATATTGGGAATAATACTGCACATAATGAAAACCACCTAAATATCAATACACAAATGTGTTATCTCATCAATATATTGTCTAAACAAATAAAGCTCTTGTCTCCCTCATCTCAGGCTTTATTGGTCTCACTCTTTGTTTTTTTCTTTTTAAAATTTTTTTTAATGTTTATTTATTTTTGAGAGTGACAGAGTGCACGTTGGAGAGGGGCAGAGAGAGAGTGAGACACAGAATCCGAAGCAGGCTCCAGGTTCTGAGCTGTCAGCACAGAACCTGACGTAGGGCTCAGACTGACAGACCACGAGATCATGACCTGAGCCGAAGTCGGATGCTAAATTGACTGAGCCACCCAGGCACCCCTTTATGTTTTTCAAAACCAGTTTTTCTTCCTCTCATTGATACATATTTTTAAGTCTGCCCTGATTATTATCCATTGGTTGCATAAGTGGAAATAGTTTTGAAAATTTAGCATCAAATTTTATATGCCCAATACCTGCTAAGTATGATATGAATAAAAATATGCAAAAATGACACAATTTATGGTCTTCCTGGATATAATTAATACGCCAATGTCATTTGTGTTTATAGATGAGGGCAGTGTGCATGTAACTATATGTGTGAAAAATAAAAACTAAAATAATTCTTTTAAGCTGATCATATAGTTATATCTTTGAATCCTAGTTACACTCCAAACACTTGAAAGTAGAAAGGCTAGTAATATCTTTAAATTAGGAATGAATTTATTCAGATGAGAATTTCTCTATCAATAAGGATTTCCTTTAGTCCTTTCATTTCTACACTCTTTTTAAAAACATGCATCTGACAATATTCTGGTATATTTCTTTGTAATTTCAACGACACAGCATCTTTCATCTTTTGAGCAATATAATATTTTTATAAAATATCTCTGGAAATGTTTACTTTCAGTTTGTGGGGGAAACTGAAAGCCAAGCAGGCATAACCCATTGCATACATGTTCTTGAGATAAACAAGGACTGACCCTCAAGTGAGAAGCTTTGATAGCACTACTTCTTACATGGAGTTCATTCTAAAATCATTTAGTAATTGGCTTTACACAAATAAAAAATAAGCGTCTTCTATCTTTATGACAGGACGTATTTTTGCAACTTGGAACAAGATGCCCACTGAAGTTATTAGGACCCTAAACTCCCACAGAAACTGGGAGACAGAAGGCTAGCTACCTTGATGTTTACATGTTAAAAAGATGGAGCTCACATTCTTGAGAAAGACACTCCTGGGTCACAAAGCTGGCAGAAAGAAAGGATTTACATGTCTTTCAAACAAAGGATGACATTTTAAGATTTGTAAAATAAATGATCTAAGAAAAAAGAAGAGGAAGGGAATATCTTCCCTTATTTTCAACATGGAGAATTGTCCTGTTTTTATGTTTTCTACTTTAAATATTATTTATTCTTACAAAAGACAGTAGGTCTTTATGTTTAAATCAACTGCTATAACTAAATATTGTATATTCTCTAAATAAAAAAAAGTAAAATTGTCATTGCTGCATCATCTGCAGGTATGGTAAGGTGCTATATGACATGTGTAAGTATTCCAGCCCAGCTAAATTATGAACTGATGTAAATGCTGTAGCTATGATCTCTACTAAATGAAAAGACATAGCTGATAAGTTTGAAAAATATTTCTTTCAGCAGATTTTTAAATATACATTTGAAATTTACCCTGGAAATTACTGTTGATAATATTAGTGCAATGACAAGTAATATTTATGTTAATAGTTAATGTTATTGAACATTAAATAGAAGCACTCTAACATAACACTGAATTAATAATCTTATTCTACTCAGAACCTGGAACTCTTTATCACAATCATTTAACACATATTTATCACAATCTCTTTATCACAATCTTTTAGCTCACATCTTTATATGCAACATTATAATGTAATGCTCTTTACTCTTTTGGGATTTTTTTATATTGATGCCTCACAAGCATTTCAGTGAGTAGATAAACAAAATGATAGCCCTGTGGATATGTAATAAAATCTGTGAAAAAAATCACACATGGTAGAAAAAGGAAAAAAAAATAGCAAATTATTTTTTGATACAAATGGATAAAACATATTGTCATCAGGAAAGTTTTTGGAACTAGTGTCTGTTTTGTGAATATATCCACTGTCTAAGGGAAAATAGAAATTAAAAATAGGCTTAATTCTCCATGTTGAGATGAAGGAAGAGACTTCTCCATCTCTTTTCTTTGAGTATTTATTTCATAAAGTTTGTAATTGTAATTTATGTCTTCATCTCTTTCAAATGTATTTAAATCCTTCAAAAAATTAAAGGCTTTTGCCAGGTTTATAACCCAGGAGTATCTTTCTCAAAGACCTGGGCTCCATCTTTTTAACATGGAAACATCAAGGGAGATAGCACCCCTACCTCCCAGTTTCTGTGGGAGGGTAGGAGACCAACTTCAGGGGGTACCTTGTTCCCAGATGCAAAACTATGTTCCATAATGAAGACAGAAGAAGTTTATTTTTCCTTTGTTAAATCCAATTACTAAGTGAAATCAGTATTCAAGCAACAAATGGTGCTGCTCAGTTACATAAAAAGGTGCAATTTCTTTTTGTCTTTGCAATCTCCTAGCAGATTGCCTGAGATGTACATCAGAGTCTAGTTTAATGCTCATTGAAGAACAAAAATATTCTTTCTCTAATTTGTGGGGAGGACTTCTGGGTTGAAAAAAAGATTTTGTTTTTAATCATAATTCCTTAACACTATCTACCTATTTATCTCTCTATTTATGTGGGTATGTATGTATGTAGGTGCACATGTGTCTATCTATATCTATCTATCTATCTATCTATCTATCTATCTATCTATCTATCTTTTTACCTTACTGGGCCAATTAGAAGATGATATTCATGAACATCTTCAGAGAAACATTATGTAGTGTAAAGGACACTGAATGATACCTTAGAAGCCTAGTTTCTCCCACTCAAACTAAGTTTGTATCAGCAGAAGTGAACTGGTCTACAAATCAAATTTCAATGATATATTAATAATACCTGCCTAATTATCAAAATTGTTTTCAAGGGCCAAAGGTAATGTTCAGAAAAATTATTTTGTAATTATAAGCCAGAATATAAAAATGTTCAATTTTGATGAATAATTAACCATATTTCTTAATCTATTATTTCTCATTGTAATAATTATACCTAATGCCAAGCCCATCACAGCACTCATAAAATTAAATTTGTTATTCTTCATAAATATCTATCTATATTTTACTCATGGCAATATCACTTAACTTTAGGAATTTGTGGAACTATAGAGAAAACATTTTCAGGTTTCTGCATAGTTAGGGCTTTCTGTGCAATTCTTCCTGTAACTTGGGACCTATGCTAAAAACAAGCCTTGGGAGATCCTTTATGACTAATAATACAGTGAGAGAACTCCAGAGATATTACCTCCCCAAAGATATACATTTACATTCCAAGGAGTACTGAGACCCTATGGTTGTATTCTTTAGCTGCAAAGTTGGTAACTCTGATCCTATCTTTCCCCTGGAGAGATTTATTTATATACCAACGAGGTAGAGTAAGAAAACAAGAATTCTTTCTACTCTTTTTCAAAGGAAACTTTCTCAGATGGGGAAGAGGGAAAGCCGCCTCTTTTTCTGTGCAGAAAATAATCACTTGGGGATGACTCCTTGCTTACAATACAGAACTTGCATGTGTAGGGTGATATCTGGACTTTATCATGTCACTCTCTCAGTAAGAATTAGACAGAGAGAAACAATGCAGATATTATTTGCTCTAAGTAAATAACAATCTGTTCTGCTATAGAAACTGTGTGTGTTTATTCAGGATATTGTTAATATAGATGTTAAAAACTTATAATCTCATGAATATGATTTATGCTTATTCTATGAATAAATTTGTAGGTATGATTCTGTGCATTTTATTTTGAGAAAGCCTACAGAAAATTTTAACATCTATGCCAAAAATAGAGATAATGACTATTATTGCAACAAATATGGAATTACAGTAACAATTTCATAGTGCATTTATGTAAGTTATTTTGTTTAATAACAATCATCAAAATTTAACACCAAAGTATTTTTAAAATCACATAAGACATTCAATTATTCATAAGTTTTAATTTTTTAATTTTTATTCTTCACTCTGCATACCCAGCAGGGAGTAAGAGGAAAGCTTAGAAAAACATGAAGGATACTGTTGAGCTTTTAAACCTCAAAGCAATATACAAATTAGATAGTATTTATCAAGCTGTATATCTAGTTCATATAGGTTGATTAATTTCATAATAAATATTTTTTACTATCATTTTGAAATACCTTCATTCCTTTTGATTGAAGCTAGATGATATATATGCATGAAAACATGACTAAAATAGCACAGATCAGCTCACGCTTTGGAATTCTTAAAGCCAAAGACACATATTTGTGATTAAGATATATTAATGACGTGTATCTTTTTCCTTCCCTTTTCTGTATGTCAAACCACTCCAGAGGGTGTTTTTTTTTTTTCATTGCTCTAGAGAAGAGATAAAGCAATCAGACAATGAAGTTACTTATCAAACACTTTCTAGTTTTTCTTCCAAAAGTAAATATAATTTCTAAGGTGTACTTCTCACTTTTGCACCAGTAAAAGTCAAGACCTATACTCCAGTGTTAGTGAGGTTTTCTTTTTTTCTCCCTCAGAATGACAGTGGCTCAACAATGTGCATAGGTAATAAGGTGACTGGGTCCAGGGAGTCAAAAAAGGAGGGAAGCAGGGAGTGGAACGTGGAACACTATTAGAACACTCTGAAGTCCTCCCTTTATGGCTTTTTCTTATAGAGCTTCTCTAGCTGCCTCTCTCTCCCTTCAAATCCTCCTCTCCCCAATATTTGTCATGCAACTGGGAGCTGGGTATGGGCGCCATGCATTCAGATTTCACGTGTGTCCCTAAGTGGCTGTCTCTTACATTGTGTCTGGACATTCTGCCACGAAATATTTCTACATTGAAGACTGAAATATCATCTTGATTGCTTTGAATATTCTTAATGAAATCAATCTTAGTAATATTTTACTTTTGTATGAGTGTAATTCACGTAAATCTTAAGAATACAACTTAATGATTTTTTACATATTTATACAGACACAAAACCTCCACTCAGATCAAAATATAAAACACTTCTATAGCCTCAGATAATTTCGACATTGCCCTTTCCAATCCCACTCTCATCCCACTCTCAACTCAGGGCAATAACTATTCTGATTTTTGTCACTAAAGCTTAACGTTAAACAGAATTTAAAGTCTTTCCTTTACTCACTTCACAATGAAGGTAACTTCCTAAAACATCTTGAGAAGAGACTGCAAGGTACTCCTCTTCAAAAAGCCAAACAACTATACGACCTATTGAATATAACATTGATGGTCCATTTTATAAAAGAAGGTTTCCCAATAAAGACTCTTTTTTTCCCCAATAAAGAATTCTCAATAGTTTCAAGCCATGAACAGAGGGGTCAATAAAACTACAATTTCAAAAATTTTTATGTGTTAGAAAGCAAAAGTAGCAAATCAATATAAAAAACAAAAACCAAATAACAGAGACCATGCAAAGGAAATTCATGAAATAAAATATTCACTTCAGAAAATATTATATTCATAAATAGTACATTATCTTAAAATATATAATAAGAGATACTGAATCTATGCATAAAATGAATGTTATGACCAAAAAAAAAAAAACAAACAGTCAAGAGAACAGAAAAAAGTTCTAGGATATACTAACTGTGTGATTACACAATGTAATCAATGAAAGAATTCATAGACAAAGTTACAAAAACTTTCAAAGATTAGGAAAAAATAAACAAGAGACCAATTTTTAGAAAAATGCATGAATACAATGGTTCAACATTTGACTAATGTCTGTCCAAAATGGAAAGAACAGAGAAAACCATGAGTAATGAATGATTAACAACAGATTACACAAAAACTATGGGTACCTATGGATGTGAACCCACAAAGAAATCTCCTGAGTGCCCAGGACAATGATTATGGCAAAATCCACTCCAGGACACATTAGTGTGTCCTTTTGGAGACTAAGAAATAAAGAAACAATCTTAAAAGTTTCAGAGATAGGCCAAAAGAAAAAGAAATATCAGTGAGAAAATGTATACAAAAGCACTGATAAGGAATATGTGAGGAATTACAATATGAGGGTAATACAGAAATATCTTCAAAAGTCTGAATGCAACCAACTGATGCTAGTAGATAACTTGTGAGTTTTAGTTAAAAACTGTAAGTGGGATAAAAGGGGTCTGTGGGCTTAAGGGAGATTTCCATGTTCTGTAGGCAAATTTGCATGTCTGTATTTTGCTGTTTTCTGTCTAAAGAAGTGAGATATTCAATGATGTTTTTGTATTTATGGAAATGTGTAATAAAAATATAATGTTGATTCAGTACATGGGGAGAGACATCACACTGTCATACCCCTTTAAACATTGCACAAAAGAAATTTAAACATATCTTACTTTTAATTTAAATCATGTTTAAATTTGATTGAAATGTTTCTATTTAATATTCATGATTATTTTTGTATACATACTTCTAACATAAATACATAGATATCATTTTAAATTTACTCATTGAAATCAGTATTACAGAATCTACATACAAAATCCATGTAAGGACAACCAATTACTTTTATAATTGAAAGCAAGTAGAAATAGAACATAAACAGATGGTTATTTCTTGTTCCTTTTTAATCATCCCTAAACATTTGTTTTAGGGAGTATGAAGCTATATAAATATGGAAGTTCTAACTTGGAAGAGGGTGCTTTACTCACAATGCCTGAGAGAAATCAAATGCATTGAATGGTTTTGTATGGGTTAGCAAGTTTAAGAACCTCCTTTCCTTAAGGCATAGATTACATGTGCCAAATATCTGTGGTGAAATATAACGTTTAACTTATTTATGGACACGGCAAATCATTTCCATTAAAAAAATATATCTGAACTACTACCACAAATTCTGTTTTTGCCAGTAAGCTGTCTGTTTCAATTTTCCCTGCTTCAGCTTCCAAAGGAAGCTGTTATTTCCATATTCTTACCTGTTTGCAACAACTCAAAACAAGTTGATAGCAAATCAGTGAGAAGAGCAATTTTACGGTAGATCAAAGATGAAACACTAGTCATGGAGTGCACTGAAAATACTGTTTGGTTGCCTTTTCTGTTTCATCTTCAGAAAGACCTATCATCACTAAAGACAACCACAATGCAGTGAAAATTGCATTTGGCTTGACATTCAAAGGACCTGGGTTACAGATCTGCCTGTCCTTGCTTGTATGAACTTAATCAACTCACTGATAATTTATGAGCCTCCTTTGCTTTATATATATATATAAGACCTGGATGACATTAGGCTTACCTAAATGAAGTTATCTATATTTGACCATATTCTACATAAAAGAACAATAATTTTAGGTTATTCATTTTCACAGACATAGTTATCTCCGTCCGGTATTCTCTATACTAAATCAGAAAATGAATGGGGAAAGGTTTGATAAAATGCTATTTGTGAGCATTAAGTTGGCCCACTGGAAAATATTCTATTTAAATTTAAGCAACATCGTCAGCATCACAATTTGCATTTAAAGAGGTTTTCTTCAAAGTCAAGAAACAAGAAAGCAACCAATTAAAATTATAGTGATATTACATTATTAAATTATTGCTATTAAACCTAATTCACTGAGGAATTCTTAAAACAAAACATCAGTTGTATCTTACTGAACTGTAGCACAATGGAGGGGAGAGAATACACTAATTAAGTGTATTAGAATCAGTTAGATCTAGCTCAAATTCCTGCTTTGTCACTTACTGGTTGGATCACTTTCTGATTTTGGCCTGAACCTCTTTTATTTTTTTATTAGAATTTTCTTAATTTATTTTTTAATTTATATCCAAGTTAGGTAGCAAATAGTGCAACAATGATTTCAGGAGAAGATTCCTTAATGTCCCTTACCCATTTAGTCCATCCCCCCCAAGAACCTCTCCAGTAACCCTCTGTTCTCCATATTTAAGAATCTCTCATGTTTTGTCCCCCTCCCTGTTTTTATATTATTTGTGCTTCTCTTTCTTTATGTTCTTCTGTTCCGTGTCCTAAAGTTGTCATATGAGTGAAGTCATGTGATATTTGTCTTTCTCTGACTGACTGATTTTACTTAGCATAATACCCTCTAGTTCCATCCATGTAGTTGCAAATTGAACCTCTTTTCTTTTTTTTTTTTTTAACCTCTTTTCTTAAAAGAAGAGAAACAGGGCCACAACATGAATAATTTTTCAAAGAAAGAATAATGTTATTCTAATCGTTCTTTGAAACTCAGTTACACACAAATTTGATATATGTAAAGTAGTTCTCTTAATTTTTGAAAGTTTTTTAAAAATGTGTTTTAAACATTTATTCATTTTTGAGAGACAGAGAACAAGTGGGGGAAAGGCAGAGAGAGAGAGAGAATTTCATGTGGGCTCCAGGCTCTAAGCTGTCAGCACAGACTGACAAGGGGCTCAAACTCACAAACCATGAGATCATGACCTGAGCTGAAGCTGGATGCTTAAATGTCTAAGGCAATATGTGTGTATACATATATGTGTATACATGCACACAGAAAATATCTAAAATGTACTTCTCTGCCTATTATAGGACCACAAAGAAAATTCCTGGGTAAATATCCAATATTTGTCTCCATCATCTCCAGGACTCCTAACATAAACACTAATAAAGTCTTGCTTTCCTTTTCTCCAGTGAAACAGACTTTGGTTTGAAGATGATGCTAGAAACAGAACCCTGAGCTATATCATTGTCTTTGGGTTAGGATAAGATATGATTAACAGAATTAAAACAGCCTATGAGGAGTATTATCTAGTCCACACTGACAAGTTTGTCATCTTAGAAAGGTGAATACCCACATGGAAGTCCAAATTGGGACAAGTGACATGATTACAACCTCTTCCTGACTTTCATTAAATCTAAAGTATATAATTAACTTTTAATTATAAGGCTTACATCTTAATGGCTTGAAATAAGGGAGAAGATCATTGAAAAGAATGTACTCACTGTGGTACCATCAAAAGAATCAGAGAACTACTTCCTAAAGTGCTGTCTGATCTAATAGCCAAATTTTTCTTTGTATACCATTCAAACAGATGGCACTGTACTTTTTTTTTTAATCCTGGCACAACAGGATGCAAAGTGCTTGAATTTCTCCATATCTGCACACTTTGATTCAGAACATCCTGATACAGAATAGAACTTTACTAACATATGAGTTATTTTAACATGTGATTATCTTAATGCCTCTCTGTACTTACTGCTATAGCTCTACTTCAGGTTAAAACCTGATTCCTTGGCAAGGTTTCTTAAAAGTTTATTAATCATGTTACTACACTCATATGATAAGCTAAACAAATAGTAGTATGGAACTTTGTATTTATTCCACGGAGTTACTTACTGAAAACTTTAGTACAAATAGTTGTTACAAATTTCCCTTTGAGGTTCTAAAAATTCACTTTCATTTTATTAATCATTTCACTTTATTTTTTTAAATTTTTATTTGTGAGAGAAAGAGAATGGGAAGGAGAGATAGAGCATAAGTGGGAGAGGAGTGGAGAAACAATCTCAAGCAGGATGGATGTCATGATGATAAGATAGTGACTTGAATTGAAATCAAGAATTGGGACACTTAGGGGGTGCCTGGGTGGCTTAGTCGGTTAAATGTCCGACTTTCGCTTAGGTCATGATCTCACGGTTCGTGGGTTCGAGCCCCGCATCGGGCTCTGTGCTGACTGCCAGCTCAGAGCCTGGAGCCTGTTTCAGTCTGTGACTCCCTCTCTCTCTGACCCTCCCCTGCTCACGCTGTCTCTCTCTCTCTCCTAGAAATAAATAAAACATTAAAAAAAAAAAAAAAAGAATTGGGACACTTAGACGACTGAGCCACCCAGCACCCCTAACATTCATTTCAAAAACTTACCCTCAGTAAGTCATATTATGGCATTCTGTTAAATGTGCTGAAGTAAATATTCTTTAAAAGATGCAGACCTCAATCATATTTATTAAAAATAAGTTGTTCCAAAAGGTATAAACATAAATGAAGAAAAAATAATCAAATGACAAAAAATGGAAAATGTCCATTTAATTCCTAATTCAAAAACATATACAGAAAACTCACTAAAACATCATTAATCCTTCATGAGCAAGAAAATATTAAAATGATAATAGCTGAAATATAGATAAAAACAAAGCCATTAATTTATAAGACTTTGATGAGACTGTGCCTTTACTGATATTCTTATACCTTCTGATAGAATTACATGTTTTTTTGTTTTTGTTTTGTTTTTCATCTTACAGAGTTGTAGTTATTTATATATTCTTGATAGAGGCTCTATGATACATTTATAGTGTATATTTAATATTCCACACCATTGTTGTATTTTTATTTTCTTAGTGGTGTCTTTGAAAGAGCAGAGATTTTGTTTTTTTTTTTTTGTAAAATGAAATCTATCATGTTCTTTACTATTTTTTTAGTGATTTTTCTAATCCATATTTGCTTAACTTGAGGTCACAATAATCTTTATTTTCTACTAGAAATATCGTTCAGCTTTTCACCCTGAAGCCTATGATCCATTTCAAGATAACTTTAATACTTTGAGAAAAGGTTTGAGTTTCGTTATATTCCCTATGGATATCCAGTTGCTTCAGTATAATTTGGTTAAAAAACTATTATTTTCCCATAAATTCACTTGGTATGTTTGTCTAAAATGAATTGGCCATCCAATTGGTGGATCTACTCATGAATTCGTTCTTCTGTTCCACTCATCTCTATGTATCTTTATACCAATCTCACATTGTCTATATTATATTATTTTTAAAATAAGGACACCAGGTGGTTCAGTAGGTTAAGTATCTGACTCTTGAATTCTGATCAAGTCATGATCTCATAGTTCATGGGATGAAGCCTTGCTTCAGGCTCAGTGCTGCCAGCAAGGAGCTTGGGATTCTCTACACCCTTCTCTTTCTGCCCCCCTTCCCCTGACTACTGGTGTGCTCTCTCTCTTAAAATAAATAAACTTAAACAAAAGTAAGTCATGACATCAGGCCATACAAATTTTTCAATTTTCTATCAAAATATCTTGATTACTTTAGGTGCTTTACACTTTTATGTAATTTTAGAAACAAATTGTTAAGGGCTATATAAGAAAGACTGCTGGGAACTTGATTGGGAATGCAGTTAATCTAAAGATAATTTTTGGAGAAAATTGATGCTTTAACAAATTAAGTCATACAATCCAATAACATTGTCTATTTATTTATGTCCTCTTTAATCTGTCTAAAAATATTTTATAGTTTTCAGTGTATTAGCTTTGTGCAAAGTGTTATTCAATTTATTCCTAAGAATTTCTCATTTACTAAAGCTTGAAAATAACAAGCTTAACTTCATTTTCCAAATATTCCTTGTTAGTGTATAAAAAACTACATTTATCCATATCTATGTTATCTATGTATCTAGCTATCTATCTATCAAGATAGTTAAAGTCTTTTTCTATTGGAACCTTCCAAACATTATTTATCATTCTCACAACTGCTCTTGAGTTTTATTAACATTTCCATGTAGATAATTATGTTTAATCATCTTATAATTTTTTAAAGGTTTATTTATTTGAGGGAAAGGGGGAGAGAGAGAGAGCAGGGGAGGGGCAGACAGAAGAAGAGAGAGAATCCCTCTCTCAGGGAGAGTTTGAGCAGTCAGTTTGAGCCTGATGCAGGGCTCGAAACTATGAACTGTGGGATCAGAACCTGAGCTAAAAACCAAGAGTCAGATGCTTAACCGACAGACCACCCAGGCACCCTAATTATTTTTTTATGTTTACTTATTTGTTTTGAGAGAGAGAAAGAGAGAGAGTAAACACGAGTGGGAGGGGAAGGAGCAGAGAGAGAGGGAGAGAGAGAATCCCAAGCAGGCTCCCTGCTGTCAGCACAGAGCTGGACGTGGGCTCAATCCCACAAACTCTAAGGTCATGACCTGAGCTGAAATCAAGAGCCAGACACCCAATCGAATGAGCCACCCAAGGGCTCTAGTTTTTCCTTATTTTTAATTCATCCTTTTCTTATTTCATTGCACTGACAGCAGCCCCTAGGAAAGATTACATATATGTGGTAACAACTGAAACTCTTTTCTTTCACAAAGACATATTGTACTCCCTCTTAATGTCCTTTGTCAAACTGAAGAGGTTTTCTTCTATTCTTATTTTTTCTGAGAGTATTTATCATGAGTCTTCAGTATATGTTTGGTAAAGAAATTCTTGCACAATGTGGTTAAGGGATTTTTGTACAATGAAAAGTTTCACACGCCTGCAAAAGTCTTATAAAAGACTTGTCACATAAAATAGCTTAAATTTACTGTATAAATGCTTCTAGATATTTCTAAGGAGGAAGGAAGGAAGTGAAGCATACTTTTAGAGTATTGAAGAAATAATGGGGAAATATCTTGATTGGAGTACCTTTGGTTCTTAAAATAAGAACCAAAGTAAGTTTCTGAGGAGCAAGTCAGATACACAAATATTTTTAGAATGAAAATAAATGTGGTGTAATCAGTAAGGATATGTCCTACAAATAGGTGATATTGACTCCCCCGACCCTAATTTTTATATATCAATTGTAGTACAGAAATAAAAGGCATATAAAAACCAAAGGACTTTGCTGTCTTCAACAAAGAAATTTTAAGAAAATACACATTCTAGTTGACTGAATAAAAGATGCTTTTCTTTCTCTCAATATTAAAAAATTACCCCACATTAATGTCCCTTACATGAGTGGAGTACTGGGAATGAAAACCATATAGCAATCTCACTACATGCAGAAAAATCATTTGGATGTAATTTGATATGCATTCAGATAAAAACTCTCAGGAAACTAGTATTGAGTGTGACTTTGCTACTTATGATAAATTAATGAAAAAATTACAGATAATGTCATATCCATTGGTAAAGACCAAGTGACTTCACTACTATCCACATCAAGGCAAATGTTTCTGCTTGTATTATTCCAAATGAACATCATGCAGAAGAACCTACCCAGAGTAATAGTGCTGGAAGAAGAAATGATGTAAACACTGGAAAGGAAAAAAGAAAACAACCGTTTACAGTTTACAAGATGGCCTGCGTAGAAAAACCTTAAATCATTTGGGGGGAGGGAAGGTAGTAGAGCTTAAAACTGAATTAGCGAGATTGTACGATACAAAGTCGGATATAAAAAAATTAGTTATATTTATATTACCGATGAACAATTGGAAATTGAGAAAGGAATAAAACAAGAAAAGACTGAAACTATGATATTAGAAGAAATTGAAAAAATATATTTGCTCTGGAAAAAGATGAATATATAAAATATAAACCTAATAAATGCAGCATTTATATATAGAAAACCACAAACCATTGATCACAGAAGTTAAAGAAGACAAATAATTGGAAGGAAACAACATTTATGGGTTAAAAGATTCTTTCAAATTTATCCATAGGTTCAATACAGTTTCAACAACAAACCCAGTAGGATACTTAGTAAAACTTGACAAGCTGATTGTTAAATTTTATACAGAAAAGGAAAGTACTTCAATACCCAAAGCAATTTTGATCCAGGAACAGGAAAGAAGAATTCGAGAGCTCAGCGATACGGTCAAACGCAACAATATCCGTATCATAGGAATCCCAGAAGAGGAAGAGAGAGGGAAAGGTGCTGAAGGAGTCCTGGAACAAATTATAGCAGAGAACTTCCCCGACCTGGGGAAGGAAGTAAATGTGGAAATACAAGAGGCTCAGAGGACTCCCCTCAGACGTAACTTGAATCGATCTTCTGCACGACATATCAGAGTAAAAATGGCAAAATACAAGGACAAAGAGAGAATTTTGAAAGCAGCTAGGGAGAAAAGGGCCCTAACATACAAAGGGAAACCTATCAGAGTGGTGACAGATCTATCTACTGAAACTTGGCAGGCCAGAAAGGAATGGCAGGAGATCTTCAGTGTGATGAACAGTAAAAATATGCAGCCACAAATCCTCTATCCAGCAAGCCTGTCATTCAAAATAGAAGGAGAGATAAAAACCTTTCCAAATAAACAGAAATTGAAAGAATTTGTCACCACTAAGCCAGCCCTACAAGAAATCCTGAGGGGGATGCTCTGAAGGAAAGCAATTTTGAAAAACAAAGAACAAAGTTGGAAGGCTCACACTAATTGATTTCAGGAATCAGTAGCTATAATGCTACTACTAAATGTAGCACAGCATAGTATAGATGAAAGTATAGACACATAACTCACTGAAAAAATACAGACCCCCGCAACATAATCACTTGTTTATGGTCAATTGTTTTTCCACAAAGTTATTAAGACAGCTCAGTGGAGGAATGGTACTTTTTTTTAACAAACGGTGCTGGGACAATCAGATATCCATATGTGAAAGAAAGGTAAAGTAAAGGAAAAAGAACCTTGAACCATATCTTATACCATATGCAAAACTTTAGATAGAAATAAATTATAGACTTAAATATAAATCCTAAAGCCACGAGACTTCTAGAAGGAAGAAATGAGAATAAAGTTCTGCTCTCCTGGATTTGTCAAAGATGTTCAGCATAAGGACAGAAAAAGCATGAATCATAGAAAACACTGATAAATTAAGCTTCAACAAAAGTAATAGTATTGCTCTTGTTCAAAAGACTCTTGAAAAAATGAGACAATGAGCTATGGATTGGGAAAAATTTTTAAACAAATATTTGATATAGAATTGGAGTCCAAAATGTATAAATTACTCTCATAACTAAAAAAACCAAAGGAAGCCCTTTTGATTTGTAAAATAGGCAAAGGTTTGGACACTTAAAAAATAAGATTTATATATGGCAAATAAAGACATGAAAATTGTGCAACATTACCCATGAGGAAAACATATTTTAAAACCATTGAGAAATAGCACTACACACCTCTTAGATTCAGTAAAATTTACCCCAGAAAAGTGACAATACCAACTGTTAGCTAGACTATAGAACATCTGGAACTCTCAAGACTTTTGAACAGAATGCAAAGATAGATCCACTTTGCACAACATTCTGGCAGTTTCTTTAAAAATTTAAAACTGGCCATACCCAGTCCTAGATATTTACTCAAAAAAAAAAAAAAAAGAAACAAATATTCACAACAAAAACGTATTTGTGAAATTTATATCACTTTCATTCATAATTATCCCAAACTGGAAATTTGCATCAAATGATGCGTGAAAAATCTGTGGTTCTTCCTTATAATTAAACTTTACTCAGTGATACAAAAGAATGGACTAGTGGTACATGTAGCAATATGTAAGAATATTAAATGAATTATGCTGAGTGAAAGAAACTAATCAAAACAAATTTATACTGTCTGATTGTATTTATGTACATTCTGAGAAGACAAAACCAGAGAGGCATACTACAAGTGACTGCTGGGGGCAGAGGGTGGAAGGAGGGATTAATAATGAAAAGCAGTAACATTTATTCTTATTTTTAAATTTTTTTTTTCAGAGAGAGCACACACATGTGCACATGAGCCAGGTGGAGCACTGGGTGAAGGACAGAGAAAATCTTAAGCAGGATCCACACCCACAGGGGAGTCTGATGTGAGGCTCAACATTGGGCTTGATTTCATGACCATGAGATCTTGACCTGAGTCAAAATCAAGAGTTGGACACTTACCCAAGTGAGTAGGCACCCCAAAGCACTAACATTTAAATACAACTATGTATGACTAAAATATTCAGTGGTAAAATTATCTCTGCTAATTATAGTAAAACATTGTGGCATGAACTAGAAGATACTAGTAGAAATATTTTTTTATTAAAAATAATGGTAATGATACCTGAGATTTCTGTAGAAGTATCACATAAGTTGTTTTCTAAAATAGATCCAAAATAGGAAAGTTAGGAAGATTCAAGGTAAATCTTATCTTATTTTGAAGTGTTACTTTTCCCCCTGTGTAATGGAGGCAAAAAAAAAAAAAAAGTATATGTAAAAGGAGTATTTCATAGGCCAGCAACCATTATAATTTGCAGGAGAGTAGAACAAAATACCGGATACAGTATTTGTTCTCATAGTGGAATTAGCAGAATTTACAGGTGGCATCTTTATGAGACCGAAGGAAAGGGTTGGATGAAAAATAAATATGAGATTATACCTTGAAAACTGACATATGGTTAGACAACTCATCTACAGTGGTATTGGTGCTGATATTTGTTTTCTCTTCTTTTCTTTTCTTTCATTTATATTTTTTTTCCAGAGGAGTAACTGAGGAATATGGGGGGAAGAAGGGAAGAGTATTTTGACAATTTCATTTTGGACATGGTAAATTTGAGACGACAATGGGAGATACAAGTGCAAATAAAAGTATGCAATAAACTATGTGAGACTCAAGTTGAATGGGTAGATTCAGACTGAGGATCATTATCTGAGAAATGTATATAAAATATAAAGATGTTGGAGTTCCTGGGTGGCTCAGTCGGTTAGGCATCTGACTTTGGCTCAGGTCATGATCTCACAGTTTATGAGTTCAAACCCCAGCTCACAGCCAGGAGCCTGCTTTGGATTCTGTGCTTCTGTCTCCCTCTGCCCCTTGCCTGCTTGTTCTCTCTCTCTCTCTCTCTTTCTTTCTCTCTCTGTCTCAACAGTAAATAAACATGAAAAAATAATAAAAAAATAAAGGCGTTACTTTAAAACATGAACTTGCAAAAGATCAGATATAGAAAGAAAAATGAACATGATTCAAGATAAACTCTGAAACACTCTAAAATGTGTGTGCTAGGTAAAGTAATCAACTAAAGGGATAGAGAAGCAACAGCCAAAGCAACCTGGAGAACATAAGAAAGATATAATGTAAAAACATGTAAGAAAGAAAATGTCCAAAGCTTTTAAGAAATCAAATAATACAACCTCAGAAAGTGACTTTGCTAGATCAATGATGGCCACAAACTCTTTGGCACTTCTCTTGTGAAGTGAATAGGTTCCCCATTCTCTTGGATATCAGTGTGCTATATGAGTGCTCTAACAAATAGAATATGGTAGAAGTGATCCTGTGCGAGTATCTGGGCCTGAATCTAGAGCCTGGAAACTTCTGCTTCCTGACTCCAGACTGCTTTTTCTGAGGAAACCAGTCATCAGGCAAAAATTTAATTACCCTATGGGCACCATACTGTGAGGAACCCCAAGCTAGCTACATGAAAGAAAACATTAAGGAAAACATATTGCATAGTAGCTATGCTATATAGCTACAAGAAGAGTCAAGTCTTATCTGCCATGTGCTATAACAATATCAGAAAATCTCGGCAAGATCAGTTTAGGTAAGTTTATATTCAGAAAATGAGAGATGACAATAAATTGCTATTTTAAGTCACTGAGTTATCGGTTTTAAAAACTAACCCAGGGGCACCCGGGTGGCTCAGTTGGTTAAGCGTCCAACTCTTGATTTTGGCTTAGGTCACGATTTCACGGTTAATGAGATTTAGCCCCACATTAAGACTCAGTCCTAATAGCATGGAGCCTGTTTGGGATTCATTCTCTACCTCTCTCTCTTTCTACCCCTTCTCTGCTTACTTGCACATGGCCACATGCATGCACTCTCTCTCTCAAAATAAGTAAATCGACATTAAAACTAACCCAGTAAAGAGGCAAGTTCTCTTCATCTTAATAAGCTTTTCAAAAACTTTTTAATTTTGTTGTCTCTAATTTTTGTCAGATTATTATTATTTAATTTATTTTTTTTCTAATTTCAGTGACTTTAGAAAGCAAAGTCATTACCTGCCTACAAAATTCAAGGTAGTACACAATATAAGTTTTCCAAGGTCTTTTTTAATGTAAATTTGTTTTGTTTTTGTTTCAATAAAAATTTTGTATGTTAGCCATCCCTTTAGATAGTCATTAATGCATACTGTGGTTGTTTCCATTTATGTTTGCAGTTCTACAGTTTTAAGGACATGCAATTAATTATGAATACATATATTTATTTCTTCTGACTGATATCACTCATTGCCTTTGCTTTCTTTTCTAAAATGTTTTCTTTAATTTGAAATAATTCTTAACCTCTATTTATCTTCTGTTAACATTACATTTTTAAATTTACATTTCAGAAGAGCCAAAGTTTTATAAATTGCCATGTGTTTTATAAATTGTCTTTTAGTTTAGCTTTGCCTAATATCTTATCATGATTAAGTTCACATTGTTCATTTTGGCAGAAATACAGTATCTATGACATGTCTCTTCACATCAAGAGGTAGTGCATAGATTTTGACTGTTATTATAATTGAATGTTTATAATCGAATTCCAATCTTTTGCCATTCTATACCTTTGTATCTCTGTTCTCTTATTGTTGGGAGTCATTCTGTGCCCACTAGTCGAGAAAGCTCCTAGTGAGGTTAAAGCAAGTTTGCATGGTCTCTTGCCATCAGATGACAACCGATATCCACTCCCACTCAATTATTTCTGCTTAAGCACTGATCCCCAAGGTACTTTGTTGATCAGTATCAGGAGTGACTTGTCCCCTTATTCTGGCCCTGGTATGATGATTGCACCTTGTGAAGAACTTATGGTGGGAACTTCTTTTGATTATAGGAACAGACATCATGTCTCCAGCAGGTCCTGTTTCCCTCCATACTTTCCCTTGAGCTATGAATAGGCTAATGACCCTTACTCATAAAAGACTGACCTTTACGTGTACAATTCTGTTTCTACCGTTGCATTAGTCCAAGAGGTTCATACAGCTCAAATCAACTAACCAAAGATGTTTCTCATGCCCTAGCTATTCAAGAAATCATAAAACTGGACACAAAGGTAAATGCACTCAAAGAGGCTATTCTATGTATTGGAAATGAGCTAACCTCTTTAAAGGTACGGTTGGCTCTCCAGTGCCATAAAGAATATAACTGGAAAATCAAGTCTTGCCCAAAGACTTGAGTTAGACAAAGAGCCTAACTTAGAGAGAAGAAACAGATAAGGGCAGAACATAAGTTAGTACATATACCTTTGCTAAATGATGGTGTATAGCAGTCCCTTCCCTAAGGCCTACATTCCACAAACATCACTGGCAGCTGTGATGAGGATGGATTAGAGTATCTGCAACCTCACCTATGACTTAATCTTAGCGTTATTAAAAGGTGTATGCTATCCTGTTTTTCACTAAGTACACCCTGTTATTTTTTTAGTAACACGACTTCACTATAATTGGGGTAATTGAAGCCAAACATGGCCCTGATAGGTTGGGGGACTGTATCTATCTTCAGAGGTTAATTTTCTTATGACTAAGAGCCCCAAGAAATCAAGGTGGTAAAAAATGAGTTTGTTACATAAAGCTAAGAGGAAACTGTATTCCATTTATCAAACTAGAAGTAAGAGCTGCTCATCTGCTCTAATTTTTGAATGAATAATGGAATCATCCACTCAAAATCTAAATTTGACTCATGTGTACTACAGGACAGAGTTTAAATTCCACTAGCCAATCAGGCTGAGAACCCCGAAGTGAGATGTTAATGTGTAAGTTGGTCTTAAATTGCTCATGTAGAAAACTGACAAGAGGAAAAACTAAACTAAACTAAAAAGCAATTTTTCCAAAGGGATACTTCCACACACCAGAGCACGTGTTACTCTAACAATATATTTCTGAGCATGAGTTCACTCCCATAAATACAGAATACATGAGCAAATAAACTCTTACTTTGGAAGTCAGCAGTCCAAACAGACAGGAGCATTTCACACCATGAGCTAGTATATAAATAAAATAAATAGGTATCATAGTCCACAAAACAGTAGGAAAACATAGTTTTTATTACAGCCATGTGGGAGGAGCCTCACTTATCAGTTAAAGTTGAGTTCAGTCCCCTACGACCCAGCAATAGCACTGCTAGGAATTTACCCAAGGGATACAGAAATGCTCATGCATAGGAGCACATGGACCCCAATGTTCATAGCAGCACTCTCCACAATAGTTAAAACATGGAAAAAGCCTAAGTGTCCATCAACGGGCGAATGTATCAAGAAGATGTGGTTTATCTATACCATGGAATACTCCATGGCAATGAGAAACAATGAAATCTGGCCATGTGTAGCTACATGGATGGATCTTGAGGGTGTTATGCTGAGCGAAATAAGTCAGGCAGAGAAGGACAAATATCATATGTTTGTACGTATGGGAGGATTAGGAGGAACTTAACTGAGGAACAAGGGGTAGAAGAAGGGGGGAAATGGTGGGGGAAAGGGAGAGAGGCAAACCGTGAGAGACTCTTGAATGCTGACAAAAACTGAGGACTGATGGATGTGGGGGGCAGGGGGGATGGGCATGGAGGAGGACACTTGTGGGGATGAGCACTGGGTGTTATGTGGAAACTAATTTGACAATAAACTATTTGTAAATAAATAAATAAATAAATAAAGTGGAGTTTAGGTCCTGTTACAGTTATATATGTTATACAGTTTTATACTATCAGGAGGAACAAAATCACAAAAGTTTCATATTTCAAAATATCAGCTATCACATGAATTTTTGGAATACTGTTTGCATTTTTGGTTAAATAAAGGATAGAAAACTAGTTTTATTTTCTAACTTTGTGAACAAAAATTATGATAAGAGTGTTAGTTTTGATATCAACCCAATTGATATGTTTGGGATACACAGCATTTTAAAAGAAAGTAGACGAATTCTTGAATGTTTATAAAAATTGTGATTTTTGGCTAAAATGAGCTTTTCTATTTCACTGATTTCCATATTAACAGGTTTATTTGCATAAAATATACCTATCCTGTTTACTTTCTTTTATTTGTGCATGCATCTGGAGCTCTTCTCAAATCCTTTCCACAGAAGCTTTATGGTAACATTTATTATCAAAAAAGAGAAATAATAAATGTAAAATCAGCATGATACCATTGTATCTCCTTAAAGATTTCTCTCTCTAAAATCACTTGTGAATTCCAAGTATGGAACTGACTACAGCAATATCAAAAGATTTGTTACCAAACTGAAATGTTTTTATATTCATTTCAATATAGAGTAAATGGCCATTCAATTTTGTGTGCTGTTAAAATCAAAACCAAAGACAAGTCTTGAAAATGTCCTGAGCAGACAAATCCAGTTCAAGCCAAAAAGCAAAGCTTAATTTAATGTATTTTGCAAGACTTACTTGACCTGGGCCATTTCTTGCTATGCCTTTGGAAATCATATGCAAAATTTACAGTGTTTTGCAAATTTGATATGAGGCAATCAATAAAGAATTCCTAATCATTTAAGGACATTCTAATATTATAACCAATGGCCATGAGAATAAAGTCATTGCCTCCTCACTATATAAACTGACATATAAAAATATATATCTGGAGCTTCATTCTACATTTTCGTTTGAAAGCTCTAAGTTCTCAAAGTTTTGATGTGTACAAAATAAACGTTTACTAATCCCTACTTTGGTAATTCATTGGTTTTACTTCTACTATATCTGAAATTTTGACATTGCCTATGCCCGTCATGTTTCAGAGTTCTATTTAAAATATCCCTATATAATTTGTGGATAAGATTATTAATAATTCAAATATAACTGGAATAAAATGAAAATTTTAAATATTCCAATTTAACTCTAAGCCTTATCAGAAATCACAGAGAAAATGGGAGGAATAGGAGAAATAGAAAAAATATTTGCAAATCACTTATCCAATAAGGGGTTAATATCGAAATTATATAAAGAACTCATACAATTTAATAGCAAAATGACCAAAAAAAGTTCGAAAATGGACAAAGAATCTGAATAGACACTTTTCCAGAGAAACATAGATGGGCAATGAACACCCAGATGGTCAACAAAATCACTAATCATCAGGGAAATGCAATAAAAAACCCAAGATGAAATCACCTCACACCTGTTAGAATGGCTATTATCAAAAAGATAAAAAAATAACAACTGTTAGCAAGGATGTGGACAAAAGGGAATCCTCACACACTGTTGGAATGTAACTAGTCTGGCTACTATGGACAACAGCATGGAGATTCCTTAAAAGATTAAAAATAGAACTACCATATGCTATAGCAATTCTCCTCCTGGGACAGATACAACTCAGTGTCTATTGCAATATAATTTACATGCAATAGCCAAGATATGGAAACAACTTAAGGGCCCAGCAATGGATGAATAGATAAAGAAAATGTGGTACATGTATCACAACAGAATACTACTCAGCCATAAGAAAGAATGAATTCTTGTCATTGCAAAAAAATGGATGAAGCTTGAGGCCATTATGATAATTGAATTGAGTCAGACAAAGGCAAATATCATTTGATTTCAGTTATATGTGAAATTAAAAAAAAAAAAACCAGCTCATAGATACACAGAATAGACAGGTGGTCGTCAGAAGTAAGAAGTGGGGGATAGGTAACACGGGTGAAGGGAGTCAAAAGTACAAACATCAAATTATAAAATAAATAAGTTGTGGGTATGTAAAATATTACAATAATAAAAACAAAGTACTTTATTTTTGCTATTTCTTCTGATATTTGGAATGGTTATAGCATAAGTGGTTGTTCTCAATGACGTCTCATACAAAATCTCATTCCAGTTTTAGTTTTCAATTCAAGAATATGGTTTTATGACACTTGTTGTTACAGTTAATATAAAACCTGATTACATGAAACTGACTAAGCAAAAGTAGGGATTGCAATTTTTTATAGTCAAGGGGAAAATTCTCTGGAATGAAAATTTATTAACACTGTTAAACACCTGTTAGTAAGCAGTTGTATGAAGGGGACATTGTATAACTCCATTTTTAGATAAGGAATAAGTCTGTTCTCATATTCTAAATTTTAAGACCTTGGATTTAAAAAAATATGTACTTTCCCCAGTAATATCATTTGATATTTGTTATTTGAGCAATCTAAGGCCCAATTATGTTAGTGAGTTTGCCTTCCCAGAAACCTGCCTATGGGTGTCATAGGCAATGGTTTCCAACTTTAAAGCTAATTTTCTACTTTTCAATGGTCATATTTTATAGAGTAGATGTTTTTCTCCCTGCTCTCCATCAGGAGTATCTTCTTGTTTGGTTAGAAGTTTTACATTTGCTAGATGGCAGCCTGTCTGGTAGGAATAATGATGAAAGCCATCATTCCTCATTCATCCTGATGTAGCACCTAGATCAATTCCCTAGAATGGGAATTATTTTCTAAATCCACTCAGTAATAATCATGCTTTTAAAGTGTCAAGTCCTGGATTAATTATTTAGTTACCTGTGTTTAATTTGCATGGTGGCACTGCATTCAAATTAGGCAAGTTAATTCTATCTCAAAGAAAAAATGAGAATATTTGGTAGCTTGATTCTCTAAAACGCCACTGAATGAGATTTAAAAATATCTGTTATCTCCTAAGACAGGATATAGCTTCTAATGACAAAATGGCCAGGTCAACATATTGAATAGTAATGAGTTTTCTAAGTGTGATGTATACAAAACATGGGGCTGCAGACATATTCTGGGCCAGTAAGAAGCTTCTTCATATACTTAGGAGCCCTTAGTCTGGGAAATTCAGCTTGACCAGAACATGTGTGACTAAGGTCCATGACGTAGTAGCACACACAATCTCTCCTACGACAAGTAAAATGTCCAAAAATGGTCATGGAAACCCTTATTATGAACAAAATAATAAACGTGTAAAATCTAGTGCTTAGAAGAAATTTCGGTCTGCAGTATCATTATCCAGTAGAGCTTACTCCTTGCAGTTTCTGAAATGCACATCCTAGACCTTAAATCCTGATAATTAATGGCAGGAGTGATTAGAGGGACATGGCAAGATTATTTATAACAGGAATCCAGGAAAATGTTCTTGAATGATTTTTATTTTTTATTTATTTATTTCTTTTTTAATGTTTTATTTATTTCTAGTAGAGAGAGAGAGAGAGACAGCGAGAGCAGGGGAGGGTCAGAGAGAGAGGGAGTCACAGACTGAAACAGGCTCCAGGCTCTGAGCTGGCAGTCAGCACAGAGCCCGACGCGGGGCTCGAACCCACGAACCGCGAGATCATGACCTAAGAGAAAGTCGGACGCTTAACCGACTAAGCCACCCAGGCGCCCATTGAATGATTTTTAATTAGCGTTGAGTCATCAAAAAGTGACTGATATCAGAGTTTTTTTTAAGGAGTCTTGGAATGCTTTGCAGATCTATGAAAGGTAAAAACTTTCCTAATTACTATGTACCTTGCAGTAATTTTTAGGAATCTTATTAGAAGAATACCATTGATGCTTTTTAAATTTTTTTTTTATTTTTTCAAATTTATTTTATAATTTTTTATGTTTATTTATTATTGAGACAGAGAGAAACAGAGCATGAATGGGGGATAGGCAGAGAGAGTGGGAGACACAGAATCCAAAGCAGGCTCCAGCACAGAGCCCGATGCAGAGCTCAAACTCACAAACTGTGAGATCACAACCTAGGCCAAAGTCAGACGCTTAAGGGATTGAGCCACCCAGGTGTCTCACCATTGATGCTTTTTGAGATGTTATACAGACCTTAAATATTTCATCAACTCACAGATCAGATTTTTGTTCTCTTGTCTGTTAGAGTTTCATGTGGCTCCAAAGATCTTAGCTTACTTTTCCCCCTTAAGAATTCCATTTTTTTCCCTACTGTTCCTGTATTCTGGGAATAAGAAAGACAGTGACAACCATGTTTGATCTGGAAGAGTTTTAACATATCTTGAGTTAAGTTTATTGTAAATAAGTGGCATTTCCTCTTCCTATCATCAAAGGAGAGATTCAGGAGAAACTGATATGGCTAGACTTTGTAAGGACTTAAAAAGTGAGGCATGGCCAAAATATATCTAAGGAATTCAATGTGATATGGTGGAAGTCTGGGGTCCATTAAGATCTTAATAATATTATCAGTCACATGAAATATATTGACAAAGAGTGATATTGTAGATACTCTTCCCAGGTTGGAAATAGTTGGAATTTGCCTACTTGATTTGTGGAATTATTTACAAAGCAATTATAAATAGAGAATCAACTCTGGAATATTCAAAAGAAGTAGAACAAAATGTGATATTATCAATATAAAGAATTCACATGAATCCAGAGATAAAAATATCAAGTCAAATTTATTTCATGGCTAGAAGTAGAAACAAGAACAACGACAAAGCAGAAAGTAAAAAGTAAAAAAATAGAAAAAAAGACAGGGATTAACCAAAACTCTATGTCCAAAAAACTTTGTCCCCCAAATGCCTTGGGTGGCTCAGTGGGTTGAGCACCCAAGTCCTAATTTCTGCTCAGGTCATGATCCCAGGGTCATAGGGACCATAGCTTTGTGGTGGACTCCACACTGAGCATGGAGCCTGCCTGGATTCTCTCTCTCGGCCCCTCTCTCTGACTTATGTTTTCTGTCTCTGTCTCTGTCTCTGTCTCTGTCTCTCCTCCAATATTAAATTAAATTAATTTAATTTAATAATAAATTTTGTTATTAAAAAATAACAAAAAGTGTGTCCCTTAACTACAAGTAGCAAGATAGATACCAGCTGTCAATGTCAACAAACACACATTCATGCTCGTCTGCATGTGCATGCGCACACACACAAACAGGAAAAAACCCACTGTAAACCAAGTATATAAAAGAATAGAGGCTTGAGGCTTGGTCAATGACTTCGGGAATAGAGGAGAATATTATATTAATTATACTTAAGAGATTTTAGAAAATAAGTATGCTTGTTTCCTAGTTTACTTAATCAGGACAATTATGGTTTTATACATATTGATTCAAAGACCTCTGCAGAAGAAAATCACTGATAGACTGAATGCTAGCTTCCCTTACAAGGGATACTGAGGATGACAAGGTAGAGAATGTTATGGAACTCATCTTATGAAAAATTATATACCAATTAAGTTGGAACAATCAAAACAAAATTGATGATAAATTTGATTATCTTTTTTACTTTTGGAATATAGAATATATCTGAAGTTCCAGTAGGAAAGTGAATAAAAAATGTCCTATCTCTGTAGAGACGAGGAAGAGGCTTAGATATATATTATTTGATAATCTAAAGACAACACATTTCAAAAGTTTTAAGTGATCACACTAATGTAATTAATCTGTGAATAAGAAGAAATGAATTAGATCTAAAAGCATAGAGAAGTCTGCAGATAGAAAAATAAACAATATAGTTAGAAAACATCAGCATGAAAAATTTTGAAAGAGAAGGAGTTGCAACATGATTTTCTTCATGAAATATAATATTGGCAGCTTCATTGTCCTTGAGAAAATAAATTTGATGAACTGCAATTTTACAGTGGAAAAAGGGGCCGCCGTTTCTAGAAAAATGAGTGGCTAAATTGAAGTTCACTTTCTTCAGGCTGCACTTACATGTATCTAATGATCATGTATCTAATGATAATAGTATGATTGCTAGTTCCTTTTCAGCATACTTTGGAGAAGTTCTTCAATAGAATTATTGGTGCAATTGACTTTGTTGACCTTCCTGCTCAGTAGAATGACATGATCCAGAAAGAACCGAAAAATATATTAACTCTTTGACTTTCTTCTTCTTTGCATCAAACATCCCTTATTCTTGTAAGTATTACATCTTCCTAATGATTTAAGTAGAAATAAGAAATTTCACATGCCATTAACTTAGCCTCTTTATTTCTATCCATTTGGTTACATCCTTCACAATGATCTAACTTTGTTGATTTGTCCATGAATTTTGCTAGTCAGTTATTAAAACTGTTGCAATGACTGTAAATTGCTCTTGAAATCTAAATAAATAACTGTGGAACAATAGGACACCTAACATCCAAAGAGGCTTTTGAGAACCAAACATTATGTTTGACAGAATTCATCAGCCAATCATTATGTTTTTTAGTTTTTTGGTTTTTTTTTTTTTTTGTTTTTTAAACGAGTTAACAAATGGGAAATAGAATGTAAAGAATGTATCTATCAATGTGTCCATGTTTGCTTCTAGAAATTCTTGTACTTCAAAGGGATGAATTAGTTTATTGGTCAATCTACTTCTGTACGTGCTTTGCAGAATTTGTCTGTTAGGATATTAACTGTATCATAGTCTAATCAATAAGATTCATAATAATTCATAATGGTTTATACTTCCTCTTGAAAATGTTCAGGGTGATAGGAAATTTGGGAAGAATTATAGACATAGAGCTTTATACATCTATGGCAGATCATTTAATCTGCTGTTGCAGAAAAGTACCCATGCCCCTGACTGTTCATAATGGCCTGAGAGAAGTCTGACTCTTAGGCCCCAAAGGCTTCCACTTAATAAAATTGACATTCACTCATGTGTTTATATTTAAGGCAACAGTTATATTTCCTATCCTGCCATGAGATACAGCCAAAGGTGGATTTTTGGTGGCACTATTTCAGAAAATACAGAGGATTACTGTCTGTGTCTTAGAATGAGTCTAGAGCAAATCCTGGCAAACGGTGAGTGAAGCAGCCCTAAGGTGAAGCCTTTCAGATCTCTGAGTAGAGAAAATGTAACAGACAGTCCCCGGGGGTATGCTCTAGAAGTACATCACTACATTTCTGCTGAGGGCTTATTTCTTGCAAGTGCTCCCACCTATGGCTGTGGCAGGGAGAGGAAAGCAATCCTGCCAGATCTTCTAATGGTGCACTGACTCAAGGATTCCTTATTGGCTTTGCCGAAATGTCCCTTAGAACTGCACAGCAATAAATCAAGCATTCACGCAAAACTCCTGCCTTCCCTCTCACTTTCATGCAAGGTCAGATCTTCACACCTGACTAACAGTTCTCCCAGATGTTCTAGACTCCCTTTCCACTCTCTAAAAGGCAGCCCCCTAATAAATGTATTGTGGATCTCATTGCATTTGGGCACCTGCCTCTCAGAGGACTGGAACTAAAAAGTGCTGGAAAAGCTTGTAGGACATTTTTTTTTAGAGGGGTGTGATCCTTACTTTACTTAAGAAACTATTCTAGGAGCGCGTGGGTGGCTCAGTCGATTAAGCATCTGACTTTGGCTCAGGTCATGATCTCACACTTCGTGGGTTCGAGCCCCACGTCAGGCTCTTTGCTGACAGCTAGCTCAGAGCCTGGAGCCTGCTTCTGATTCTGTCTCTCCCTCTCTCTGACTCTCCCCTGCTCATGCTGTCTCTCTCTCTCTCTCTCAAAAATAAATAAAACATTAAGAAAAATAAACTATTCTAAAAAATAAACAAACAAACTGCTCTAGGGTCAGAACATGCGTGTGTATGTGTGTGTTGGTTATTTTTCACACTTAAGGCTAGGTCAGAGTTGTATATAGAGATTCTGACTTCTAGTTGGATGATTTTGTTTTCTTTTCAAATTCTTTTCTTCATTTTTGTTAAAATCCTTTTTTCTTTATTTGTTTTTAATTGTTTTCCCTTAGTTGGGATACTTATGCCAATTAATCTAGTGTGACTGATGAACAAGCAGAGTTTCATCTAGAGTTTTCTGAATTATTAGGGAGAAAAAACTGTTGAAAATATCTGTAGAACAGAGGGCACAGCTGGGTTCTTAATACCAAGCATCTGTGACAGATCACTGACCAAAATGAGTGTGATCTATAATATTCAAAAGCCCCACTGACATTCACAAGTATATTTCAATCAATAGAACAGCAAGGAATAGAGCTGTTTGCACTGATTACTTCAGTTATTCAAATAGAATTTTAAAAAAAAATCAATGATTCATTTCCATAATTATTAAATATGAATCAAGCTTAGGAAGCTTTACAAGAAATTGTGATTTTTAAATACTTTGTAACTCAGTGTTCAGGTTATATTATTCTTTGTATATTTACTTTCCCAATGTTCTTGCAGAAATACAATTAAAAGCCCTTCTTGGATAAAACAAAACAAAATACAACTGAGTTTTTAGTTCTCACTAAAAGGAATTTTGACTAAAGTACCTTCGCTATATTTACTTCATAACATCATTGAGTATTTTTGCCACTCAAAGAAGTTTTTGAAAAGTTGTTTGGTGATCTGAAAGCATGTCAATCCCATTATTTAAATGGATAAAGTAATCACCTACGTTGACTCACAATATCAATCAAGGCAAGTTCTCCTAGTTGTAGCAAAAATACAAATATTCTCATTCTCTGTAATAGTTTGCAAACATAGAACAACGACAGGAGACAATTATCAGGTTAAATAAAACAGTCCTTGAGCACTGCTTTCGATTTATGCAATGGACAGTTTTAAACAATTAGAACAACCTCTAGTTTCACATAACTCAGGATTTAATGAAAGTTTGTCTTTCATTAGCATATATATGTGTATGGGTGTATGTGTGTGTGTGTATATATATATATGTGTGTATATATATATATACACACACACACGCGTGTGTGCCTGTGTGTGCGTGCATGCATATGTGTGTTAATATACACAAAATAGGATAAACAGAATGGAAGGGAGGAAGGGAGGAAGGAGGGAAAGAGGGAAATGTCTTCAGCTTTCTACCTTTTCAAAAATGTATAAGGTCACATTGTAATGAGGTGAATAAAAAGATGCTCTGACCAATTCTTCTTGGTCTGTCTCTAGATCTTTGTTCATACAGAGTTTATTAAAAGTTTATCTAGACGTAGATACTGAGGTGGGCTTTGGAGTTATAAAAGGAGGAGGGGAACATGTAAGAAAATATTTATTAAATTATAACAGCTCTATATTTAGAGAGTTTTAATAATCATATAACTATCCATGCAAAATATTCAAGGCTTCAAGGTATTTGTAACTTTCAAGACTAATTGGTTAAACCCACCCATTTATTTGTGCAGTTATCTACTACTTACTTTATAAATACATTGCGCCAGGTACTATGTTAATGGCAGATATACCAGAAACAATGTCTCCAAATGAAGAGCACAGAGACTAGAACAGAAAGTGCGAAATTAACTACAGTGAGGTCTACTGAGAGTTAGATTTGGGAAATTACTTGGTATAATGGAGGAGGTAGCAGGGGTATCTAGTTTGGGAATTCATAAAAGACCTTCCAAACAAAAGACTGGGATTACTCCAAGCTTTTTTTCCATATTGCTCCTTCTCTATCATTACTTCAATCTGACTTATACTATGTGACTTCAACAGGCATGTGCCTAAAATTGTGATTCTTACAGAAAACTGACACAGAACTGATTATTTAGAATAGTTGAAGTGTGGGTTCAACTGATGAATGTGACCCAACTTCTCCAGGTGTTACGTTTGCTATATTTGGATTTTAGGCTAGCAGTAAATAGTCCAAAAGAATTACTCTTTATGATTAATCAAATTTACCAAAAGAGTTGGGACATTTGAATATTATGAATATAATAGCACTGGTATTTTTGTTCCTAGGCTTCTTTTTTCTATTTTGTGAATGATAATTTACATTAACTACTGTTTCTACCCTTTGTTTCTTTATATTAATCTTTCTAAGTTAGACATTTTACCTTTATAGGTATCTACTTTTTCTTATCTGTTTTCAAAATGCCTCTAGCACAAAGCACAGTATACACAACTCAAAAGTACTACACTGTTATTTTAATCTAGAAGAAAACAAGCAGTTGATGCACTATAAACCATGTGGTCTAAAGTCAATGTGATTTTAAGAAAGAAATAGCTTCAACTATTGAAAAGTTAAATGAAAGCAACAATTAGAAAATATTAAGTCTTAAAATGTTCCTTTAGAGAGTAAGCATACTTTTAAAATCACAATTATTAGGTACATATTTGCCTGCATTGCCTATGTAGTCCTATCTGGAAAATTAGTTTTCTTAAAGTTGTTAATTTACAATAGAGCTTCTAATTACCTTAATGGTATTGCTGAATATTGTTTTCAATTAGAACAGTGTAGCACAGTTAGTGGATAGATGTTATCGCTTCATAAGGTTCATGCTCAACACTACACCAATATTTTTTTATTAGTACAGTGTTAAAGGTTCAAAACAGAAGGGAAAATTGCCTTGAAGCCAAACTTTGTCTTTTAAAAAAGTTTCTTTATAGCTAACTTAGGAGAAAACCACTGTTTTTGTTTTATGTCAATACTTTGTTAATTTATTTATGAAACCTGAGGAAAAAATAACGTACAATCTGGATTAAAAGTTTATACCTAACAACAATATGGAAACATATTTAAATTAAGCTGAACTATTTATATGCATCTACCATATGATTTAATTTTTACGAAATGTTTAAGGAGCCAATTCTAGTAACAGACATCCTGCCAGGTGCAATGGATAAAAATGTAAATAAGATAACTTCCTGGCCTGTAAGTGGTATATATTTTAGAACAGAAGAAAGAATGTGTAAATAAGCCAACCTCTGAATAATAAATAACTATATATTTCTAATATAGTTTCTCAAAATTCTCTTAATTGTAGTTTTTTTCTTTTCTTTAACTTGATAAAATGTTAGATGATTAAAAGAAAAAATAAACTAAAATAGTTAAGGAAATGCATCAACTATCAAAACATTTCACAATAATGAATGACAATTACAATGGCATAGATTTTAATAAGATAACAGTTCCCTGGATACACTCATTCCTGGTGAATAGAGTTTCTATTAATTGTCCCACCCTTGTATGTGCCATGATACTATTATGTTGTAGTGGTGTTCGCTGATTTCCAATTACTGTGAATAATAGAGATTTAACTTCATTTGCTAAAATTCAAATTATTCCCCACTCCCCACCCATCAGGACCTTTCGTTAAAGTCCTGTCTTCCATAAGTCTATGCTAACTCACACGTATGCATGTAAACACACACATGTTGGGAAAAGAGAAGTGGAGTGAAGAGGCAAGAGACACTGAGAAAAAGCAATATTTGATCTAGGATATCTTCAACAGAAATTTTATATAGCAAACTTAGTGATGTTAGTTAGATTTGAGCTTGAAATCTGGTCTTGCCCTTGGCTGTACTGGTTTTTGTCTTTGTTTCTTTGGTTTTTGTTTTTTTCCCAAAATTTATTGTCTAATCAGTGGAGTCAAAGTATCTCAGGATATAGGCATATGTTTTAAAAATCAGTGTGAAGATGGCTGCACCGTGATTGGCAAAACTGCTCTTACTCAGCTCTTGGACAGCTAAGTCATGGCTGACCTGGAAAAATATTAAATTAAATTAAATTAATATTAATATTAAAATAAACTGCCTATGTGCACCCTTGATGCAGCATTATCAACAACAACCAAATTATAGAAACAGCCCAAATGTCCATCAACTGATTAATGAATAAATAAGATGTGGTACAGATATACAATGGAATATCACTCAGCCTTAAAAAAGAATGAAATCTTGCCATTTACAATGGCATGGATGGAACTAGAGAGTATTATGTTAAGTGAAATATGTCAGGCAGAGAAAGACAAATAACATATGATTTCACTTATATGTAGAATTTAAGAAACAAAATGAATGACCATAAAGAAAAAAAGAGAGAAAGAGAGACAAAGAAACTGACTCTTAACTACAAAGAACAAACCAGAGGGAATGTGGATGGGGAGATGAGCTAAACAGGTGTTGGGGATCAAGCAGTGCACTTGTGATGAGCACCAGGTATTGATCAGAAGTGCTGAGTCACTGTATTGTACACCTAAAACTAATAGTATGCTGTATATCAACTAACTAAAATTTAGATAAGAACTTAAAAAAATATAAAGTGCCTAGAAGAGGGTCTGATATATTGATAGTGTACACAATATATTGTTTCTTCAATATAAGAGCCATCAAGCTATAAGTATCTTTATAAAATTCAAAAAATCCTAAACAAACCAGGAAAGGATTTCCAATTGTTTTGTACCAAATACAAATGCTCTGAAAGAGTAGACTTATTTGAAACAGGAAAATTGGAAATCTTGTTTGTCATAACTAGATACGATGTAGATTAGAAAGTGAAATGAGGAAGTTGAACATTTTCTATGTGAAGAGAGAATCCATTTTAAAACCTGGATATTTCACAGATTGATGATAAGCCAAACATCTCAAGAGAAAACTGCCTATAAAAGAAAGATGGCAGAGCCCAAGGTCAAGCAAAGAATTAATGGAGAACACACATGTGATAATGAAGTTCCATTCCCTCAGTGGTTCCATACACAGTGTAAAAGAAAACAAAACAGGATCTGAAAATACCAAAAAGTTCTATGATGGATTAAGTACAAAGTTTAATTGATAGTGATAATTTAAAAAAAAAAGCAAATGACCATCTCTAGGGAATATACAAATAACAAGTAAACTGCCTTCCAGAAAACCAAAAGAAGCACTGAAATTTATACACTAATCCCAGGGCATTTTTTTTAAACCTAACACAACACAAAACAGAAATTATATATATAAATGTTGCAAAGAAAAGTCATCATTTACTGAAATACAGAAACCAAGATCAATTATCACACCATTTAAGTAAGTACTTTGACATTAAAGAGGATCAGTGTAAAAAAAAATCAAAATATTTCCAGCATGTAATAATGAATTATCAATATAATAAACAAAACAATCATTAAAATAACAACAAAACATAAATTACAGTGTATGACAGTGTTTTTTAGCCCTATCAAAAACCATAAAAATTTTGATGTTGCCATTTTTGTTTGAAAAAAATGGTTTCATTGCTTTATTTTTTAATGTTTCTGATCACCAGATACTTAAGATATCATTTCAAAGTTTCCTGGCTACATGTTCTGGGAATAAAACAAAAGTACTGGTTTTTTAAAACAGTCATATATTTTTTTAAAATTTATCATTGATTTATCCTACCATGAATATACATATTTCCCAGTAAAACTTAGGCATTTTGGAGAGTTTTGTTTTAACCAACATTGAATAATTTAACAGTCTTATTGTTTATTTGTTTATTGATTGATTGAGAGAGCTTGTGCATGAGTGGGGGAGGGGCAGGGACAGAGGGAGTGGGAGAAAATCTTAAACAAGCCCCAAGACCAGTATAGAGCCTGACTGTGGGGCACAATCTCATGACTGTGAGATCACGACCTGAGCTAAAATCAAAAGTCAGATATCTCAACCAACTGAGTCACCTAGGTGCCTCTGTTAAATTTATTCTTGATATGCAATCAAATCCAAATAATTTTGCCCCAATTGTTTTCTGAAATAAAACTGTTAAACATCATGAAATATAAAATGATAATATATAAAAAAAATTAAAGTTACTTATTTGTTTTGAGAGAGAGACAGAAAGATCAAGAGGAGGAATGGCAGAGAGAAGGAGAGAGGGAATCCTAAGCAGACTTCATGCTGTTAGTATGGAGCCTGATGTGGGTCTCAAATTCACAAACCATGAGAACATGACCTGAAATGAAGCCAGTAGTTGGATACTTAACCAAATGAGCCACTCAGAGGCCCCCCAAAAATATAAGATTTTAAATACCATTATTATAAAATAATGAAGAACACATTGTTGCACAGTATAGGGGATACTATTTTCACAGTTGTCCATCCACTGTTCCTCTCTGGATTTGTGGAGCATGCAGACACTCCTTTACATTGTGTATGGTTATTTCCTACTAACACACTCATTAGTTCACATTAAAACTGCATTTGATTGGCACAAAAACAGACACATAGACCAATGGAACAAAATTGAGAACTCAGAAGTGGACCCAAAAGTATATAGCCAACTAATCTTTGACAAAGCAGGAAGGAGTATCCAATGGAAAAAAGACAGCCTCTTTAACAGATGGTGTTGGGAGAACTGGACAGCAACATGCAGAAGAATGAAACTAGATCAATTTCTCACACCATGCACAAAAATCAACTCAAAATCAATAAAGGACCTGAACGCGAGACAGGAAACTATCAACACCCTAGAGGAGAAAGCAGGAAACAACCTCCTTGACCTCCACCGCAGCAACTTCTT